>NC_063334.1:84557517-84564436 GCF_021869965.1 Rhincodon typus
CTCCTCCACAGATGCTGCCAGACCTGCTGAGCTTTTCCCGCAACTTTGTTTTTGTACCTGATTTACAGCATCTGCAGTTCTTTTGGTTTTTATTTAAAATCTAAAAGAGACTGTATTACAAAGGTAAGCAGTGAAATTTGGATGGAATGAAATCAACTCTAATGTTCTCCATGAGGAAAAAAGTCAGAGGTTTGTGACCAAGAGCAAAGAGAAATGATCATTTCAATTAAAACATTCAATTATAAATTTCTTAACATCGAGTGCCCAAGTGATGATATATGAATGAGTGCCTTCCAAGACATATGTTTACGACATTTCCCCATCATCCAAGTACTGGGATGATTGAGGGATGTTACTATAATTATGCTCTGGGCAAAGGCAGAAATAAAATGTGTTTTGTGCTGCAAGGTCAAAATTGTGGGTAACAGTTATTCATAAGGCTGAATCTTACCTTTCTTTTGTCAAGTCCAAGTTACATTGGGTTTTGTGGAGTCTTGCTTGCTGTGAGGCCTAGCAGGTTTTCTCAATGTGTTTTGCCTACTCTACCCGATGGCATGTCTCATGTCCTATGTCCATCCCATCTTATTGTTACGGATCAGACTAAGCTGACTCAAAATATATGAAGAAGATAGTCTAGGCCCCAACGTTTTCTTATTTTCTAAAGGAAAATGTAGGGCTTTATGTTCTGGATGCAATTTGATTGGTCAAACTACCAGGTGTGAAGCAAAACACACTGTACTTTTATACTATATTTAAAATACAACCAAAAGAAAGAAAAATTTGCATGCCTTAACTCTATCAGAAAACTTAACAGAATAATAGGTTATTTAACTGCTAGACAGCAACTGTTCCAATATAGTTAGATTTCATAAACACACTCTCGACAAAGGCAAATTCAATAAAATAGATTGTTTCACATGCAATTCTAGCAGCAGGAAGAGATCCCAAGCTTTTAGCTGTAACAGAGAGAGGAATAACAGCTTTCATACCCAGCCTTAAGACGCCAGCAACTACTGAAAGCTAAAACTAAAATCCTGATTCTGTGGGATCTTGACCCCACCCCTTCATGTTGCTTCCATTGTTCCAACTTTTAAAAAAAACAAAGCTAGCTGGGGTCAGAGCAGACAGCTCGTCTCCAAGTTCACAACACTTGCTTTCAAAAGAAACATGACAGAACAAATCCTTCTGAAGGCGCATTTTGTAACATTACCAAGCTCAGCTCTGGGAAAACTTTCCACCTGGTGATATCTGCCGGAAAACTGGCATCTCTTTCATCACACAGTCTTTAAGATGCCGTTGTGTACTCAGGTGAGCATTTGGAAGATGTCCTGCTCCATCAATGATGTTTGTGAGGATGATTTAGAAGTGGAGCTAGAATTTTGGTTTTCCAATGATGACCTGGAGATTGGTGTGGTCTAAAAGAGAAGTGTCCTCTTCCAGGAGAACCAGCAGAGGAGACCACACCACCAGACCCTGCCAGCCTGGTCTAAGATCACCACCCAGGTCAGTGGTATCTTTAGGAAAAGCCAACAGTGCTACAAGAAGATCAATGCCCTCCTCTGCTCTGCCAGGGTAAGTGTGACACTCTTCTCTATGCCACTTTCACTATTGCATGCAAAGCCTCCCCTCACTCACTTTTGTTACACCCCCCACCCCTGCCCAAACCCCTTCAGTCTCCCACTAACCCTGCATGCCCTCCGTGCTGCATCTTCAGTCCTTTGGAACATTTCACCACCTATCCCCTACATGCATCAGCACTAACAGCTGTGCCACCATCTCTAACCTCACTCATCCCTCCCTGTCTTTGCAGGAGAAGATATCCCTTGGGCAGAGAGTGCCCATATGGGTGTGGCAGGATGCCCAATATCCAGGTCCTCAATCCCTACCAGGAGAGAATTCTTGCTGTCATAGGAGAAGACTGGGACTGCTCCTGCAGGGATGCAGAAACATGCATATCCTGTCAACTGAGTAAATATTGCTCTTCACTTCACCGTATCTCTCACATTAACAACACTGTCAGTTTAATTCAATGCACACCACATCTAACCACTGGCCGCAATGCCATTCTTCCTCATGTCTTGCAGGTACTGCATGAAGAGAGATTAGATTGTTTAGGATTATATTCACTGCAGTTTAGAAGAATAAGGGGCTATCTCATAAAAAACCTATAAAGTTATAACAGGACTAGACAGGATAAATGTAAGAAGGATGTTCCCTAAGACTAGGGAGACCAGAACCAGGAGTTACAGTCAGGGTAAGCCATTTTGGACTGAGATGAGGAAAAATTTCTTCACTCAGTGAGTGGTGAGCCTGTGGAATTCTCTGCCATAGAGAGTGGTTGAGGCCAAAACATCGAGTGTCATCAAGAAGGAATTAGATATAGCTCCCAGGGCTAATGTAATCAAAGGGCATGGGGTAAAAGCAGGAACAGGGTATTGAGTTGGATGATCAGACATGATCATATTGAATGCCAGAATATACTTGAAGGGCTAAATGGTTGATTCTTGTTCCAATTTTCTACAATTCAAATGTTAACTCCCCATCAGGCTTCTCTTAAGGGTCTTGACCTTTTATTACTTGGTAGTTTCCCACAGATTTCCAAAAGTCATTGATATAATGAATACACTGCGATACACAAATTTCACTGGATCTGTCAATTATAACTTTATTTCACAGGCTACATGTATGGAGTCACTCCAAACCTAACCTAAACCTATTCCTGCCTGTGGGATCCTTGTGTGGAATTCATTTTACAGGAGACATCCAAAAAACTGGTCCCATGGCCTCAGCTTTGCTGATTTTGCTGTCACCATTCCCGACTGATTTTGGTCATGAAAATCTGGTTTTCTGTTTACAGGTGTTTTGGTTCCACATTCCAGTTCATTTCCTAAAGTTTACTGCTGTCTTTTCCCTTAAGAATTACATTAACCGCACCTGCTGGAATAAGACTTTGGTCGTTAATCTTAATATCCCCTTCCTGGCATGGTATCCTGTTTAGTTTTAAATCTAAATACAAATCTGTAAAGTGCAATATTTCATTCCAGGCAAGTTGTTTTAATTACTGAGATTTTAGTTGTTTTAAAATGATCAAAACAGAGCGAGGATAGAAGGGTGAAAACAAAAATGCCTAAACAAGTCTCTGATAAGAGAAGAGCCCTTAGTAGGTTGAAGGATATGGAAGTCCTTAGTAGGTTAAAGGAGGTGGAAGAGGAAGAGGAGGTTCAGGATCAGATGGATATTTTTGTGGATAGAATAGAGTCTGTGGTTCAGGTCTTTTGAAAATTTAGTTAAATTAAATGCTTTCACACTGATGTCTATTAGAACTTCAAATCTTTAGCAATTTTTTAAGGAAGGGAAAGGAAAAAATAATTTCATATATTTGGAACAGCATTTAAAAGTGAAAATATAGAAGGATGTCGGGAAAAGGATGGAAATCAGGATTAAAGTACAATGCTTCATCAAAGGAATTCGCATTGACACTAGCACGATGCAGCAAATGCACTTTAATGGATTGAAAAATTTTAGAATCGTAATAGTTATCTGACTGATTCTAGGAGTCAGATGTCACAGCTCCATTCTACGCACATACAGCTACAAAACATTGAGGAATCAGATACAGGAGCTCAGTTACATAGACAAATACCCTGGGAAAACCAGTCACAAATGGTTACTGTCAGCAGAAAAATATGAATGTTCATCTATGTCTAATAAGAATTAAGTATTAAGTTCACAGTGTCATTTTCAATCAAAATACTAGTACATTAACATACCCATAGAAGCATGGAAGTTTACAGCACAGAAGGAGCAGTTACTTCAGCACAATCTGCAAGCATTGAAGAGTGAGAAAATATTATTTGGTGAGAAAATTTGAAAGAATGAAGACCCATTTTTGCCTTCTACACATAGAAGGTCATTTTTTTCAAATATTAGGGCACGTACAAACACATTCCAAATAAACTAATTCCAACTGGAATTACAGCTTAGAACTCACTATAATTGAAGAATCTTTAATAGTCACTTTCCTCCAAATACACAGTAAGCATACACCATACACACTAGCATATACCCGACAATGTGGAAATTGCCCAAGTATATCCAGTACACAAAAGGAGGACAAATCCAACTCAGTCAATTACTGTCCCATCAGTCTAAACTCAATCATTAATAAAGTGATGGAAGGGGCCATCAATAATGCTATCATGCAGCACTTGCTTAGCAATAACCTGCTCACTGATGTTCAATTTGCCTTCCATTGGGGCATTGGTTCAAATATGACAAAAAAGATGAACACCAGAGGTAAGGTGACATAGACTGCTCTTGACATCAAGGCTGCATTTGACTGAGTGTGTCGAGCAAAAACTATTGAATCAAGGCAAAACGCTGCATTGGTTGGAATCATACCTGGCACAATGAAAGACATTTGGTGGTGTTGGACGTTGGTCATCTGAGCTCTGGGACATCTCTGTGGGCGTTCCTCAGGCCAGTGTCCTAGGCCCAATTATCTTCCACTGCTTCGTCAATGACTTTCTCTCCATCATAAGGTCAAAGTGGGATGCTTGCAGATGATTGCACAATGTTCAATACATTAATGATACCTCAGATACTGAACTTCAAGTTCAAATGCAGTCAGACTTCTGATGAAGCGTCTAGGCCCGAAACGTCAGCCTTCCTGCTCCTATGATGCTGCTTGGCCTGCTGTGTTCATCCAGCTCTACACCTTGTTATCTCAGGTTCTCCAGCATCTGTAGTTCCTACTATCTCTAAGACTTGGATAATATTGGGCTTGGGTTGACAAGATGCAAATAAATACTTATTGCACAGAAGTGCAAAGCAATGACCATCTCCAATGACAGATAAACTAACCATTATTCCATGACATTCAAGGACATTTATCATTGCTGAATCCCCAGCTACCAACATCCTGAGTGTTACTATTGATGAGATACTGAACTGGAGTAGCCATGTAAACATGTGGCTACAAAAGCAGGTAAGAGGCTATGAATCTGCAGTGAGTAACTCATTTCCTGACTTGCAAAGTCTGTCCACCATCTACAAAGCACATGTTAGGACTGTGATGGAATATTCCTAGCTTGCCTGGATGAGTACAGCTCCAACAATATTCAGATTCACACTATCTGGGAGCAAACAACCCACTTGCTTGGCACCAGACCCACAAACATCCATTACTGATGCTCAGTAGCAGCAGTGTGTATCATTTACAAGATGGACTGTAGAAATTCACCAGGTCTCCTTAGGCAGCACCTTCGAAAACCACAACCAGCACCATCTAGAAGAAGTGTAGCAAGTACACAGGAACATCACCATCTGCAAGTTCCTTTCCAAGCCACACACCATCCTGACTTGGAAATATATTGCAGATCTTTCAGTGTCACTGGGTTGAAATCCTGGAACTCACTTCCTAAAAGCATGGTGACTCCAGCAGCGTACCGACACCAACTGGACTGCAGCAGTTCAAAAAGACAGTTCAGCAGCATCTTCTCACGGATAATCAAAGATAGACAATAAATGTTGGCCTAGCTAGTGAATCCTACATCCCTTGACTGATTAAAAAAAAATTAACAGGCAAACACTTGAATGCACTGGAATTAATAACATCACAAAGCAAAACAAAAATGTGAATGGCTAAATCAACCATGAAGATTTAAACAAAAAACATGCTTGTACAACAAAATGAATTCAACAAGGAAGAGTGAGCATTTTGACATGACAAGTTCCATAGGGGAATGTTTAAGGCATTTTAAAATGAAGTGTTCAACCAATCCAAGCTTTAATATATTGCAGGGGACTGACACGTGTGTCTTTAGAATTCCATTCAGATGAAGTTAAAGATATAATTTATATGGTTAGGAAAATTATATAGTATATTAGAAAATATTTTCTTGTTTATTGCTTTGGTATATTTCAGGTATTCTGAATAAAGATAATGTTGGCTACAGGCAGTCCCTGGGTTGTGAATGGTACTATTTCTTTGTCCATTTGCAAGTCTGCTTTTACACAAGTTGGAACACAATGCAGGACAATATAAAGCAGTTGTTTGTAAGTAAAGGAGTTGTTTGTATCTGGTCTTTAAAATTACACTGTTGCATGGGATTGCATTTGTAAGTACAAGCATTTGTAAGTCAGACGTTCGCGAATTGGGGAGCCCCTGTAAATGTATAGTATAAAGTACAACAAATACTAACGTTAAGTTATGTAAAATGAAATTGTTCTCATTTCAATTAATTAAGAGATTTTTTTTCGGACAAAGGATGGATTGTGTTGACCATCTTACACAATGAGGAGAATTCACAAGAAATACCAAAGTGAAAGGAAAACAACGTTAGACTGCATGAGTAATTCTCCTCAGCAGTTCTTGTACCAATCAAAGTCCACATGCCAATCAGCAGCACTCACCTCTAATGGAGCCTAAATTGTATTTCCCCTTTAATTTGAAGTGGAGGTGCTGGTGTTGGACTGGGGTGGACAAGGTCAGAAGTCAGATGACACCAGGTTATAGCCCAACAGGTTTATTTGAAAACACAAGTTTTTGGACCATTGCTCCTTCCCCTGAAGAAAGAGCAGTGCTCTGAAAGTTTGTGTTTTCAAATAAACCTGTTAGGCTATAACCTGGTGTCGTGTGACTTCTGACCTTGTCCCTTTAGTTTAACATTTCTTGTCAATTGTCTTGATGAACGTAAGACTAAAGGTTTAGACAATATGTGTCATTTTTTAAGCAACTGAATTATCTGGAATTGTTAGGTAATGGCAATTACAATCCGAAAGGTAGCCATGGCTATGTATCTGGTCTTTAAAATTACACTGTTGCATGTGATTGCATTTGTAAGTACAAGCATTTGTAAGTCAGTGCCGTCAATGCCGTCATAACGATTCTGTTGGAAGTTTGGTTGTAAATTTCTGC
>NC_063334.1:84564446-84578518 GCF_021869965.1 Rhincodon typus
TTCTGAATTGTATAGACTTAATTTCATTTATGAGATTCACTGGCTAAAAGGGAAGATGATTCTATGACAGTGTGAAAATGGAATGTTCCTTTATTAAAAAAAATGTACTTGCAATTGTTAAAATTCATGCGTACCAATTCTCCTACATATAAGGAGAAATGTGAGTTAATTTTCAAATGGTGATTTAGACAAAAACATCAAATCAGCTCAAAAACAGAATAGGAATGGAAAATGTACTCAGAAATGTCTGCCTGGAGTATGCAGCCCTTGATGACACCAGCAGCAGTGTCTTTCACCAACTTCAGTCTAGTGCAGGCAAAATGAAGTAACCTTGACATTTCACCTCTTAATGTTCTCATTGCATGCATTCACAGTTCAGAACTGTGAAGATGTTCAATTGCCACCTTGGTGACTCAAATGCATTGTGCACATAGTCTTCTGGGATAGCCCTGGGGCATCCACTGTCTGAGAGATATGTAGACTGTGTTTTTAATCACAGCTGGTACGCTTGTCTGGCTAGCTACAAGGCCAGCACAGTGACCCAGTCCCAGAGCTTTCTTATATTCACTCTTCTTGTTCCCTGCTGCCATCTCTGAGTGAAAAGGTGTTGATATCTGACTTCAGGGTATGTCAGAACACACATACAAGTGTTTGGAGATGGAACTGATCTGACCATGGGGAAGAGATGCTGCATAGATAAGTTTATCTAATACATGAAGAATATTCATGGTTTAACAGAGCAGTTCAGAGAGATGTTGAAGTACTTAGACACATTAGAAAAAGGACAGTTCAAATTCATAGTGGCGTCAAATAGAATACATCGTTGCCACGGCAATATGATTACAGACGGTACAGGTTTTCATCCTTCACATACAGACATCTGTAATTATAAGCACATAGACGTACCACAGGTTTTAGTTAATTATAGACACAATTAGTCTTTCTAAAAGATAATGAGCCAGTAAGTCATCTTCTCATCACTAGTTATCCTGAATGGTGCTGCAATTAAAGAACAGTTCATATCAAATAAATAATTAGACAAACCTCATTATTGTACTTAACAACCAATTAAAATAAATCTTCAGTGATACAAATATCTCTACTTTCATTTTTAGGCTACCATATTACTTTGGGCATTCGCAACATAGGAAGAATTTATAATATACTTTCTTTAAATTAACTTGTAGGACGTGGGTGCTGCTGGCTGACTGGCATTTATTGCATGTCTCAAGTTGCCCTTGAGAAGGTTGTGGTGAGCTGCCTCTTGAACCACTGCAGTTCATGTGTTTTAGGTTGACCCACGATACCCTGAGGGAGGGAATTCCAGGATTTTGATCCAATGACAGTGAAGGAACAGTGATATATTTCCAATCTGGATGGTGAGAAACTTGGATGGGAACTTTCAGATGGCAATGTTTCCATATATCTGCTGCCCTTATCCTTCCAGGTGGAAGTGTATGTGGTTTGGGAAGGTGCTGTCTAAGGATCTTTGGTGAATTTCTGCTGCGTATCTTGTAGATAGTACGCTCTGCTGTCACTGACCGTGAAGGAATGGATGCTTGTGGATGTGGTGCCAAATCAAGCAGGCTGCTTTGTTCTCAATGGTGTCAAGTTTTTTGAGTGCTGTTGGAGCTACACCCATCCAGGCAGGTGGGGAGTATTCCATCACACTTCTGACTCTTGCCTTGTAGATGGTGGACAGGCTTTGGGGAGTCAGGAGGTGAGTTATTCACAGCAGTATTCCTAGCTTTTGACCTGTTCTTGTAGCCACTGTGTTTATGTGTTACCTATCACCATCCTACCTACCTTCCCCAGCCCTACCCCTCCTCTCTATTTATTTCGGAGCTCCCTTCCCCCTCCACCATTTCTGAAGAAGAGTCCTGACCCGAAACGTCAACTTTCCTGCTCCTCTGATGCTGCCTGGCCTGCTGTGTTCCTCCAGCTCCACACTGTGTTATCTCTGACACCAGCATTGGCAATTCTTACTACCTCTGATTGCGTTTATGTGTTTACTTGGTTCTCTTATACTTTGCACCCGAATAATAATGTGAACACTACAGTTGTCACTCATTACAATAACAAAGGTACATTCATGAATATTTCCAACTGATTGTTATTTCTGGAGACATTGTAAACAATTTCAAAAACAACCACAGAAACTGAAGAAAATATAAAAACCAAAAGAACTGCGGATGCTGTAAATCAGGAACTAAAAGAGAAGTTGCTGGAAAAGCTCGGCAGGTCTGGCAGCATCTGTGAAGAGAAAATCAGAGTTAACATTTTGGATCTGGTGACCCTTCATCAGAATTGTTCTGAGGAAGGGTCACAAGGCGCAAAACGTTAACTCTGATCTTTTTCTTCACAGATGCTGCCAGACCTGCTGAGCTTTTCCAGCAACCACTGTTTTTGTACAGAAACAAAAGGACATATTAGTCAATTTGGGAATTAAAACCAGCACAACCTCACTGATAATTTGGCAATACCATGGCTAAATGCATGAATCTCAATGCTGGGGAACCATAGATAATTCATAGTTTTTATTTTGCCTTCAATTTGTAGTGATATGTGTCTGATTGACTTTCAAATGAACCATTATAGTTCTCGTTTTAAAATCTGTGCTGATTTACCCCAATCAATTCACCCTCTTCCATGTGACTACTGATTCTATCCCAAATAATTTTTTTTCCAAAATTAAGCTATCTGGTCTATAATTGCTCAGGTTATCCTTACAAACATAATGTTCACAATTCTCCAGACGTCTGACACCAACCCAGAGTCCAAGCAAGATCAAAAGATGATGGCCACTACCTCTGTTATGTCTGCTCTCAACTCCTTCAATATCCTTGGATGCATCCTGGTGCCTCATCAACTTTAAGTATCAAAAATCTATCCAAGACTTCTTCCTGATCAGTTTTGAACTATTCTCATGGCAGTGTTTCTTCCTGAGTCACCATAGCCTGGGCAACATCTTGTAGAGCTGGATGAACACAGCAGGCCAGGCAGCATCAGAGAGCAGAAAAGCTGACATTTCGGATCAGGACCCTTCTTCAGAAATGGGGGATGGGGAAGGGGGATTCCGAAATAAATAGAGATGGGGGAGTGCTGGGGAAGGGATGGTGACAGATGAGTGCAGGTAGTCAGTGGTGGGGACTGGGGCAGTGAGGTGGGAGGAGTGGATAGATGGGAGTGACGATGGACAGGTCAAGGAAGCGGGGATGAGAGGGAGGGTTGGTTATGGGATGAGGCCGGGGTGGGGAGATTTTAAAGCTGGTAAAGTCCATATTAAGACTAATGGGTTTTAGGCTCCCAAGGTGGAATATGAGGTGCTGCTCCTCCAGTTTCCGAGTGGTGTCGTTGTGATACTGGGGGAGGCCCAGGATGGGCATGTTGTCCAGGGAGTGGGAGGTGGAGTTGAAATGGTTCGCAACTGGGAGGTGTTGTCATTTGTCGCGAACCGAGCGTAGATGTTCTACAAAGCGGTCTCTGAGCCTCCGCTTAGTCTCACCGATGCAGAAGAAGCCACAACGGGAACAGCGGACACAATAGACCACATTAGCGGATGTGCAGGTGAACATCTGTCTGATGTGGAAGGTATTTTTGGGGCCTGGGATGGGGATGAGGGGGGAGGTGTAGGGGCAGGTGTAGCACTTGCTGCGGTTGCAGGGAAAGGTGCTGGGGATGGTGGGGCTAGTGGTGGAGCGGACGAGGGAGTCGCAGAAAGAGTGGTCCCTCTGGAAGGCAGATAAGGGTGGGAAGGGAAATATATCCTTCGTAGTGGGGTCCAATTGCAGGTGGCGGAAGTGGCGGAGAATGATGCGTTGAATCCGGAGGTTAGTGGGGTGATATGTGAGGACGAGGGGGATTCTGTGTTTGTTTTTGTTGCGGGGAGGGGGTGTGAGGGCAGAGGTGCGGGAAACGCAAGAGATGCGGTCGAGAGTGTTTTCGACCACTGAAGAGGGGAAGTTCCGGTCCTTGAAATACGAGGACATCTGGGATGTTCGGGAGTGGAATGCCTCATCTTGGGAGCAGATGCGGTGGAGGCGGAGGAATTGGGAGTAGAGGAAGTCCTCCCACTTCCTAAAGAGTAATGGAGTGGCCATGCGAACCCGCATTGGCCCAAACTATGCCTGCCTCTTTGTAGGATACGTGGAACAGTCCCTCTTCTGCTGTTACACTGGCACTATCCCTCACCTCTTCCTCCGCTACATCGATGACTGCATTGGCACCGCCTCGTGCTCCCATGAGGAGCTTGAACAGTTCATCAATTTTACTAACACCTTTGACCCCAACCTCAAGTTCCCCTGGACCATCTCTGATACCTCTCTCTCCTTCCTGGACCTCTCTGTCTTCATCTCTGGTGACCACCTCGAAACTGATATCTATTTCAAGCCCACCGACTCCCACAACCACCCAGCCTACACCACCTCTCACCCATCTTCCTGCAAGAATTGAAAACATCTCTTGTGGTTCCCACACCTCTGCCCTCACACTCCCTCCCTGCAACAAAAACAAAGACAGAATCCCCCTTGTCCTCACATATCACCCCACTAACCTCCGGATTCAACGCATTGTTTGGCATAAATTGTGAGGTACTGTCTTCCCTTTAGTCCAATAATTTGTTCTGTTTTCTGGTCAGAATATCAGCATGGACTATTCAGGGTCTACATGTGGGCTGAATTAATATAACTCAAACCTTTGTTTTCAAGAGGCATTCATCTTTCATTGAGATCTATGTGGGCCTGCCAATGATGCCTGATTCCCAAAACCCAACCATGTAGCTTAAGTTGTTTTCCAGTATTTATATTCCTCCAGAAATAAATGATAGCCTCAGCACTCAACACATTGATGTATACATGAGTCTCTTGAGTAATATTCTCTTTAAATATTCAAATAGACCACAGGACTGTTGTACATAGTGCTTTATTTGTGTGAATTTCAATGTTGCATCTCCATTCGCTCAACAATGGTCAAGCCCAGAGGCTCATCAACTGTCCTGAGTTCAGCAGGACCCTGTTCTCCAGTAATCTCCCAACCATCAAAGACCTCAACAGTAACATCTTCCTCAGGCTACATGCCTGTACTGGTGCTGTTCTCACCAGTATGTGACCTTGAGTCCAACCTAGACAGATTACCTACTGAAATCAATGTCTCTGCACTGGAGGACGGTGAGGAGGAAGGCCTTGACAACAAATACACTGAGGCTCATGGCTGCTCCTCTTCAGAGGTGTGCTATGAGTTGCTCGTAGAGATGGGCCTGGGGTCTGGGACTCCTCTTTTCATTCTGGCTCGGGAGTGAGATCTGGAGGCTGTAGAGAATTTATTAGCGTCATGAGTCCCACCCATAACCCAGCTGTCATTAAGATGCTGAAACTTGAAGTGTAGCTGGGAGTAGCTGCTTGGACACTTCCTCAGCAGATGCTGTAAATATTCAATGTCCTGTTCAGCATAGGCACATAGGAAGCATATATCCGGCTTATATCAGGCATTCCACTCCTGTCTGTGCAGGTTTACACTGATCACATGTAGTTCTCCTGCAGAACGAGAGAAGCATTAGATGACATTGGCATGGGTACTACATTGATAAATAAAGACAGGGATGTCTATCCCCAGAGCTGTGATTGTCTGTGTGCGTTACCATTGAGATTAATAGTTAGGGAGATTTAAGAGTTCAAGAGTTATTTCTGAAAGGTGGTTCCATGTAGTTAAAGAGTTAGAATGGATGAAAACCAGCAAGGTATGTGTGTGTGCATGAGACGTCTGTGAGGTATTCATCCTGAAGCCATCATTTGTGGTTGTGTCCTTGTCCCATGCAAAGCTTTAGAGAAATGTTATCACATATGCATGCACAGCCCAGATGCTATTTTGATAACGAAATGGCACCAGTAATGCCTAACCTATGAGTGCTACAGAGCCAGATTTTGTAACCTTTAAGTTAAAGGCAGTTTTTTCAGAGTGGTTAGTCACAGGAAGTGGTGTTCCACAGGATTCAGATCTGGGGTCACATTCATTCATTGTGAATATAGACCCGGGGGAATAATGTTGATATTTGCTGTTGATACCAAAATAGGAAATACAATTAATTCTTTATGAAACAAGCAGCATTGCAAATGGGTATTGATATGTTGGGCTCACAAGTGTCAGGTGGAATTCTCATCAAAAGTGTGAGATGATGCTATTTAATAAAATGTATTTTGCAATTGTAATATACTCTGCATAGAAGTAGATTTATGAAATTAAAAAAATAGAGTTATTTGGAAATATAAGTTTGTAACATCTAAAAGTGGCATCTCCAACTGATCCCACCATATTAGATATGCTAATGGAACAAGAGGGTATGACGAGTAAAACAGAGCAGTACAAGAGGAGAGGGACTGGGGAGTACATGTGCAAATTGTTGAAACAGGTAAGGTTGATCGAAAGGCATATGAGATCCTGGTCTTTATAGAGTAAAAGCAAGGAAGTTAGACAAACCTTTATAAAATCCTGGTTTCACTTCAACAGGAGTACTGTGTCTTGCTTTGGTCGCTTCATTTCATAAAAGTTGTGAAGGCATTGAGAAAATATGGAAAAACATTGTGAAAATGGCTTCAAGATTAAAAAAACTGCAGTTACGTGGAAAAAAAAGTGGAGAATCTGCGGCTGTGCTCTGTACAGAGCAGTTTAACAGGAAATTTGATTGAAGCATTCAAAGTCAAGAGGGATCTCAATGGAACAGATAGAGAGAAATCCCTTCCTTTTCCAGAAAGGGTGAGAACCAGAAGACACAAAATTAAGGTGAATTTGGAAAAGACCAAAAGACAACATGAGGAAATCTTATTTTTAACACATAGCAAGTGGATAGAATCTGGAACATATTACCTGAATGTGTGGTTGAGACACTGCAAGGATTTTGTGGTTGTTTATACCATAGCCTGAACAGAAACAAGGTATCCCAAAATCATTATCACTAGCCACTTGTCTGAATCTTCATGTGTGAAATTCAGGTTTTCATTAACATCAATACAATGTCCAATAGCAGAGACTGGGTACTGAATATGTTATTCTGGGTTTGGTTACCTTGATTGGCTGGACAGTTGGTTTGTAATGCAGAGTGAAACTAATGATGTGGGTTCAATTCCCAAACCAGCTGAAGCTACCATGAAGGACTTTCCTTCCTAACGTCTCCCCTCACCTGAGGCATGATGAACCTCAGGTTAAACCACCATCAGTCCTCTTTCCCTAATGAGAAAATGCAAATATGATGACTCACATTTACATTATGCCACATTGAAAGCTTCAAAAAATCAAATGAAAGAACAATAAAATGTTTGCTGGATCCCTGCAGATGTCAAACAGGGAATGTCTGGATGACTCACTGTCATAGAAGGAATTCAAATAATTTTTTTTAATGAATCAAACACTCAGTTAATGCATGCCTATGTATTTAAATCCATAGCCTATATCAGTGGTTACACCATAGTTTATATAGGCTACACTATCCTTACCAATAATAATTAAGAGAGCTTATCTGTTACCAGCAGGTGACTGGATTCCAATTAAAAGCTTCTAAATCCTGTCTTAGTTTAGGTGGAAGCTTCATGAATCTCGATGACCATCAACTAGTATGAAACGTTAAGTGAAATAACTCAACCTATTTATCAAATTTGAAGTGTTATGTAGCAACCCAGTGTCCTATAGTCTTAGATTTACAATTCATTAAATACATAGTGGACAGACAGTCTGAAGTGTACTTCAGGCAGTGTGGAGCCTGTGTATTTCAGGCAATGATTCTCTGTTTTGGCAGTCTAGGGTGGGGGCCACCGAAAGTTTACTGTGCTGTCTGGTCACCTCCTTTGTGATAATTGTTACTACACTTGTTCTATTGGACAGAAATCCTGCCTCAATTCTTCCATAAAACCTTTTCATTAATTTTTTAAAAAAATGTGAGTTCCAATTTGAAGTAAAACACTCACTTCTTGACTTCACTGTGCAGCTCTGGAGGCCTCCACAAGTGCCTCTTTAATTTCCTTGAAAAGATTTGCCAAATGTAAATAATTTCTCCCACTGCACTTTGTCATTCCTTTACTTATTTTTGAAATCCTCAGGTCAACAAAAAACATAATTAGGTAGACTTGCACTTTCAATCAGAATTATAGCACTTTTTACTCATCTAATTTTCTAGCCAAAGAGATCATGACCCCTCATGGACTTGATTATTTTAAAATCTGTACCCTCTACACGCACTGTAGCTGCTTTATATTCATCATTGCATTTAAAAGTAGAAAATGAATGCATTTGTCTTTTCTACACAGTAGCTCCTGCATCAGGTCCTCTTAAGATATTGATCTTGTCAGCTTTTAAACTTCTATGCCCAATCTCAATTTTTTCAAGAAATACCTTATTTTGCTTTCTCATTCATTACTTTTCTAAGTGTGAAATGCCCCCACAGGTGGAAGTGATTTCCTTGTGGTGGTGTGATGTGCACTTTATTTTAGTTATTACGTCAGTAGTAATAATTCGCAGAATGTTTTCTGAATTGCTGAACTCTTCAGAGCACAAATGCTGCTGAGCTGCCAATGTGGGATTTATCTCATAGTTAGCCTTAAGCATGTCCTGAAATTTAATTTCCCTTGTCCTATAACTCATGTGCATGAGAGGTGATTTGTGTGTATGCACTTATTTTCAGCGTATGTTGTTCAGGTTAGTTTTACGGGCTTTTATATAAAGAAATTATGGTCATAATGTGGAATAAAAGCTCCAAAGTGTCCTCTGGGTCTAGTGCATTAAAATATATGTCTCATCATAAAGACAGATTTACATTAAGATGTATTCTGGGAAGCAATGGCAAGTGACCTGCCTTCAGTTCACTTAAGTTTAGATGCTCACTGGGGTTAGTTACAAATAAACCAAAATCCAAAGCATAAATTGAACCATCGAATCACTATTTTCTCTGATACAAATCAATGGAATATGTTGAAATTTGTTATAGAGTTTGCCACAATAAACCACTGCACTACTGCTTGCCGTAGCTGTGATATATGGTACATTTTTAACCACCTACTCTCAGGTGATGAATGCATGCTAGTTCATTTTGTCCCTGTCATTTTTGCTATTTTATTTGTCCCTGAGTGCCTAGAATAATATTATATTTGCCAGGATTAATTTGAAGCGGAAATCCACTATACTTAAAGCTCCCATTGCATTATTGTGCGAATGTTGTGAAGATTGTCCTTTTATGAGATATGAACACTCAATATATCTTACGATTAAGACTCAGGATTTAGGAAATACTAAACTTGTGTCATAACTAAATTGAAAGAAGTTGAATTTCTTGAATCCCAGCTCGTCAAATTTTCTCTATCAATAAAATTACCTAATGATAATATGCTGAACTTTTTTATTTGGAGGACATCCGAATGTCAGAACAGTACACATGACATTAAAGTAGGAAATTATTGTCATTATTAATGAGAATGGACTCAACAGGTTTCATTAGGCCTAGCACTGCTGCCTCACAGCGCCAGGAACCCAGGTTCAATTCCATTCTCGGGCGACTGTCTGCGTGGAGTTTGCACATTCTCCCTGTGTCTGCGTGGGTTTCCTCCAGGTGCTCCAGTTTCCTCCCGCAGTCCAAAGGTGTGTAGGCTAGGTGGATTGGCCATGCTAAATTGCCCATAATGTTCAGGGATGTGAAGATTAGGTGGGTTATAGGGGGATGGTCAGGATGGGATGCTCTGAGGGTCAGTGTGGGCTTGTTGGGCTGAAGGGCCTGTTTCCACACTGTAGGGATTCTGTGATCTATGATCTATGAATACGACAATTTATATGTTTGTAAAGCATACATTTAAGCTTTCCTTTGTAAAATAAAAAATAACTTGCTTAAGTGGCTAAAAATAAAACAGTTCAAGTTTTATGATTCACATTTGACACATTCATCTCCTGCAACACTGGACTTTGCTCTATTCATCGTTAAAGTGTACCTCATACTGATCAGATCACAGGTGATTTAGACTGCCACAGTCATCAGTCAGGTTATTCAAAGATGATATATCCTGCACTAGTACATGGATAAAGATGTTTAATTGAGTCAAAAATATGAATATCACCTCAAAAATTGAGGTGAACCTCCTCTATGCCCCCCTCTAATGCTATCACATCCTTCCTGTACGGAGGTGACCAAAACTGCACACAGTCCTCCAGTTGTGGCCTGACCAACACTCTGTACAACTCCAACATTACCTCCTTGCTCTTATACTCTACGCCACGACTGATGAAAGCAAGAGTCCCATATGCCTTCTTAACTATCCTATTCACGTGCTCTGCCAACTTCAGGGATCTATCCCAAGATCCCTCTGTCCTTCTAAGCTACCCAGTGTCCTGCTATTCATTAAATACTCCCTTATCTTGCTTCTTCTTCTAAAGTGCATTACCTTGCACTTATCAGGATTAAATACTACCTGCCACTGGTCTGCCCATCTGACCAACCCATCTATATCTTCCTGTAACCTACAACCACCTTCTTCGCTATTAACCACTTTACCAATCTTGGTGTCATCTGCAAGTTTGCTTAACATTCATCCTACATTTTCATCTGTATCATTTATACATATAATAAACAATAAGGGTCCCAGTACTGATCCTTGTGATACACTGTTGGACACCGGCCTTTGGTCGCTCAAACAGTCCTCCAACCACGACCCTTTGTGTCCTATTACTAAGCCAGTTTCCAATCCATCTTGCCATGTTTCCCTCAATTCTGTGTGATTCAATCTTCTCAATCAGTCTCCCATGTGGGACATTGTCAAAATCTTTGCTAAAATCTACATGATCTACAACAACTGAACTCCCCTCATCCACACAGTTTTCAAAGCATTCTAACAAATTTGTTATGCATGACTTCCCTCTGACACAGCCATGCTGACTATCTCTAATTAGCCCATACCTTTCCAAGTGAGTATTAATTTGCTCCTTCAGAATTTTTGCCGATAGCTTCCCTACCACTGGTGTGAGATTGATTGGTTCCTTGTTCACCTCTACCAGCCCCCTTAAAATGTGAGACCACATTAGCCATCCTCAACTCCTCTGGCACTTCACCTGTTGCCAGACAGTAATTAAAAAATTGTGCCAGAGCCTTTGCAATTTCCTGCTTCGCTTCCCACAGCAGCCTGGGATGCAATTCATCCGGACCAGGGAATTTGTCTATTTTCAAGCCCAAAAGAGGCTCCAATACCTTCCATTTCCTATGTCAAACTGTGCAAGTTCCTTTTCTTGAATTCCATACCTACATTCTCCTTTTACAGAGTGAAGACTGAAAAAAAGTACTCATTCAACACCCTTCCAATATCCTGCAGCTTCACACACATGTTGTCCCTTTGATCCCTAATGGGCCCTACCCTTTCCCTGGTTAATCTCTTCCCTTTAACGTATTTATAAATTGCCTTAAGATTCTCCCTAATCCTGTTCACAAGTCCTTGTTTATGACCCCTTTTTGCTCTTCTAATTAATTTCTTAAGTTTCCTCCTGCACTTTCCATATTTCTCTAGGGTCACTGCTGAATTGTTCCCTTTGGACTTGCTAAAAGCCGTATTCTTCCTTTTTATCTAGTCCTGAATTGTCCTAGACAGCCAGGGATCTCTGAACTTTTTGCACCTACATTTCCCTGTAAAGGGTACATGTTGGACCTGTATTCTCCCCAGCTCCTTTTTTGAATGACCCCTATTGGTCCACTGTAGACTCAGCCACAAGCAGCTGTTCCTTGTAAACTGTGGCCAGATCCTGCTTTATTCTAAAAAAAAACTTCCTTCCTCCAATCCAAAGCTGTCTTTTGCAGGCCATCTTCTTCCTTGTCCAGAACAAATTTGAACCGTACTTTATTGTGGTCGCTATCACCTAAATGTTCCCACACTGCCACATCGAACACTTGTCTGACTTCTTTCCCCAGTACCAGATCCAGCACTGCACCATCCTTTGTTGGGCCTTCTACATATTGATATAAAAAACTCCCCTGGATACATGTCAAGAAATCTACCCCCTCTAAACCCTTAACGCTATGATTATCTCAATTTACGTTGGGAAATTGAAATTCCCCCTTGTATAATTATGCAATTATTACTCTTCCACATCTCTGTGGACTGTCCACATATTTGCTCCTCTATTTCTCACTGACTCTTTGGGAGCCTACAGTACACTCACAGTAAAGTAGCTGCCCCCTTAACATTCCTAAGTTCTAGCCACAAAGACTCGCTTGAGGACTCTTCAATGATACCATGTCTCCCTATTACAGTAATTGATCCTTAATTAATATGGCTACACCACCACCCTTTTTACATCCTCTTCTGTCTCGCCTAAAGGAAGACTTTTCCAAGGTTGGGTAAGACAACATTTACCGTGAGTTTACAAGTAAAAATTGTCTTATATGATATGCTTGAAATGTATTGGTTTTAAATTCAGTCTGCATTTGATGTTGGTTTTCATTATTTTCATTCATGACTACATGTTTTAATTGGATTGTGTTTGCTACCAGCACAACTGCAGGGGGCGCACTAATTGCACTAGTTGCAGTACTTGTGATGTAACTGGTAGTGATGCTGCAGGTAACTGATTGTTTTAGTAATGAGGCGATGGTCAAATTGCTTACAGATTGAGTTTCCTCGAAAGGTCAATGAATAACAGTGAGGTATTGTCAAGGTATTGTCAAAAAGAAACACTTGGAACCAATGGCTGCCCTGTTCTCTATCTTACTTGGCACTCAAATGTGTCGTCGATTTGCTTTTTTTTATTTCAAAAATATACTTTATTCATACAAAAATCTCTTTGTATATATACATTGACACAAAAGCAGTTCGGTTCTGCACAGTTGCATATCAAGTAAGCACACAAAATGTTGGATTTGACTATCCACAAAACCAAAGACCCCTCCAACACTTACAATGCTAATATTTACATATTTAGACACTAGGAGGGTCCAATAACTGAACGGATCCCCATTTACATTCAGCAGAAAGACCTCAGGCAGTGGTCATGGCCCACTGTGCCTTGGTGGCACCTATCCCAAGTTTTAGTGCATCCCTCAGCATGTAGTCCTGCACCTTGGAATGTGCCAGTCTGCAACACTCGGTCAGGCTCAACTTCTTGTTATGGAAGACCAACAAGGATCGGGCAGACCAAAGAGCATCTTTCACCTAGTTGATGGACCTCCAGGTGTAGTTGATAACTGTCTCGCTGCGCATCCCAGGAAACAGATCGCAGAGCACAGACTCCTGCGTCATGGAACAATGACAAAAACCACTGCATCTTCCCTCAGACTTCCTTTGCAAAGGCACTTTCCAGAAGTAGATGTGTGACAGTATCAAACCCCCACCACCCCATAGCCACTTTGAGGGCTCTACTTGCCACCTTACTCAATGCACTAGTCACTGCTCTGGTTGGGGCAGCAACCCAGGCTGAGTGGGATGGTGACTCAAGTTGAGCAGCTTAGCGGTCAGAGTGGTGACTACAGCAGAAAGTGGGGCAGCCAGCAAAGCAAACTAGGTAGTGGGAGTGTAAGGGAGGACTTTGACCACATTGCTGAGTGGGGCACCAATTCAAATGGCAACTACAGGAAGGTCTGAGTGAAGAAGAATAGAATGCTAATGTGCCCGTGGGCAGATTGGGCAATGACTTCTGGTTCCAGATGGTAATGAAAAATTAGAATTTGCTTTACTGTCACGTGTACTCAAATACCCAAGCACGGAGGTATGGGAGTACAGTGAAAAGTTTACAATGTTGCCCCACATAGTGCCATCTTAGTTACAAAGTACCGAGGTACAGATCTTAGATATAAAATAGAGAAATAAAGGAAAAAAAGTTACATTACCTTACAGTTATTCATAGTATAAGTTGGAAAAATAAGAAATAAAGTTAAAAAGATAAACATTACAATCTTTCAGTAAAGGGCCTGTAGTAAATCAGTGCAAGGGGCTTCCACACATGATCTGACTGGGCTAATAAGCTGATCACCACCCTCACTGGTCCCTGTGTACACTGGCTGTCCTGCTCTGCTCAAATCTCCAGCCCACGGGCCGTCCCTGCTCCGCTCAGGCCTCCAGCCCACG
>NC_063334.1:84578528-84591432 GCF_021869965.1 Rhincodon typus
CACGGGCCGTCCCTGCTCCGCTCAGGCCTCCAGCCCACGGGCCGTCCGTGCTCCGCTCAGGCCTCCAGCCCACGGGCCATCTGTGCTCCACTCAGGCTTGCAGCCCGCACCACTGCATGCCTCTGCATTGCTGCTCCAAGGTGAGATTTTTCAAAACGCTAAAAAAACTTAAAATAAATGAGAGAGGAAGAACGAGGAAAGAAAAAATGGATGGAACGAATGAGCTCCAAGTTGAGGACTTAGGATGCTGCCTACTGTGCCGCCACCGTCTTGATCCTTTGTTGTAGGGCGGCTCAGTGGTTAGCACTGCTGCCTCACAGCACTAGGAACCCAGGTTCAATTCCAGCCTTGGGCAACTGTCTGTGTGGAGTTTGTACGTTCTCCCTGTGTCTGCATGGGTTTCCTCCGGGTGCTCTGGTTTCCTCCCACAGTCCAAAGATAGGCAGATTGATGATGCTAAATTGCCTGTAGTGTTCAGGGATGTATAGATTGGATGGGTCTGGGTAGGATGCTCTGAGGTTCAGTGTGGACTTATTGGGCCAAAGGGCCTGTTCCCACACTGTATGGATTCTATAGTCAGTGCTGCAGATTTCCTGGCCCAGTGTACTGGGGATATACCATTTTAAATAAGGCTGAAGATCAATGGAAGTGAAACTGGAGAAATTAATAACTTTAGAACCAAATTAGCCTGAACATTTCGCAGGTCCTGAATAGCAGACGTTAATTTCAGCATAAAGCCAGCACTGTTCAAATTTCTCAAACAATGCAGTTCGGAAATATCCCCTTTGTACCAGTCTAAAATTTGCCACATTATTATTTTTATTGCTTCTGGGAGTTAGACTGTTAAAGAAGAAAGTAGCAGTTGCCATGCCCTCAGTTCATCATAAAATACCCCACAGCCAATTATTTCTTTATGAGGAGTAGTTATTGTTGCAATGTAATAAGACCATAAGAAATAGGAACAGGAGAAGGCCATTTGGCCCCTTGTGCCTACATTCTGGATCTGACATTCCTCACATCCACTTTCTTTCCACAACCCTTGATTCCCTCACAGAGCAACAATCTATCTCTCTTATCTCTAAATGAAGAAAAACACCATGCTTCAAACAACAAAGTGGTTATTTACCAGGAAAAAAACTGATAAGCATTTGTGGGTTGACAAAAGAATGGATATGATCAAGCCAATTGGGTTACTTAATAAGATAATAGCCAATAATAATGGGCTAACATATCGGTTGACTGGCTAATATAAGTCACAGAATAGGATTGTTAGGTACTCCCTATCCATCTGGCAACCTGCCCATCAGCACCCTAACATCACACTTATGTACATCTCATTTGACTCCCACTGTAAAAGTGGTTGTCAAATCTTTATATTTCAGAAAATGGTAGCTGACTGCTGTGAAAAGAGGGCATAGTTGGCCTTCCCCTGGCAGCTTGGCATTATACAATAACTGTCAGGATTGAACTATGGCTGCACATTTCTGAAGGAGACTTGATTGGAATCTCCGCTCAGAAGGACAGAGCTCCCTCCTTTTGTAAAAAAGAAAGTGTGGAGTGACAATCTGTATGAGATTGCTACACCTTGTAAAATCTGGCCCATTTTTTATTATATCTCGCCCCTAGAACATCTCTGCAGGAATTCCTCAAGATAGTGCCCAGGGTTCACCCATCTTTAGCTGCTTTTTCCATCATAAGGTCAATGTGAGGATGATTGCACAATGTTCAGCATCATTTGCAACTCCTTAGACACTGAAGCAGTCCATGTTTAAATGCAGCAAGACCTGGGAAATATCTTAGACTGACATGTGATAAGTAACATTTATGTCACATAACTACCAGGCATCATCCACCTCCAACAAGAGAGAATCTAACCATCACCACTTGACATTCAATAACAGTACCATTGCTGAATCCCCCACTATCAATATCCTGGGTTTAACAGAAACTGAACTGGACTACTCATGTATATTCTGTTGCTACAAAACAGGCCTAATGCTTAAAGTCTGTTCACCATCTAGAAGGCACAGGTCAGGAGTCTGATTGAACACGCCCGAGTTGCCTGGATGATTGCAGTTCGAATAGCACTAAAGAAGCTTGACACCATTCATATCAAAACAGCCCGAATGATTTGTAGAGATAGCAAGATTTGTACCCTATTTAACATCTTAGAAACATAGAAAGTATCAGCAGCTTAAGGCCATTCAGCCTTTTGAGCCTGCCCTGTCATTCAATATAATCATAGCTGATCATCCAAATCAAATACTCCCTTTGCAGAAATCCATCAGGTTCACTAATGCCTTTTAAGGAGGGAAACCATCTGAAGTGGCTCAGCAAGGCACTCAATTGTATCAAGCTGCTACAAAGTCTAAACAAAGGAATGAAACCAGGGGATCAACCTAGGCAGCAGAAAACACAATGGCAAACCCAGCCCTATGACGTCCTCCTTATGAACATCAGACTAGTCAAGTGCAAACTTCCATTGGTGTACTCATGAAATCAATGTCCTAAGCACCACCATCACCGTTCCCACCAACAGAAACTGTGGTACAGTCGGGAGGGAGGTGCCTGGATGTCTTCAATATTTAGACTCCAGCACTCACAGTGATGTCAAGAAGGGAATTCTGGAATTTTGACCCAACAACACTGAAGGAACAATGATATAATTACAAGTGAGGATGGTGTCTGTATTGGTGGGGAACTTGCAGGTGGTGGTGTTTCCATGCATCTGCTGCCCTTGTCCTTCTAGAGGTAGAGGTCACATATTTGGAAGGTGCCATCAGGGGAACCATGGTGAGTTACTGTAGTGCATCATTTAAAAGGTGCACACTGCTGCAACTGTTGGTCAATGGTGAAAGGAATGACTGATTCCAGGGATGTTCACTAGAGTTTAGAATTTTCACTAGAGTTTAGAAGGGGGGGGGGGGGGGGGGTCTCATAGAAAACCATAAAATTCCACAAGGACTGCACAAGTTAATGAAGGGAGGGTGTTCCTGATGACTAGGGAGCCCAGAACTAAAGGTTACATTCTAAGGATAAAGGGTAGACCGTTTAGGTCTGATGTGAAGGGAAATTTCTTCACTAGAGACAGATGATCCTGTGAAATTCTCTGCCACAGAAAGCAGTTGATGCCAAACATTGAAATTCTTTAAGAAGCAGTTAAGTATAGTTCTTACGGTGAAAAATGTCAAAGGGAATGGGACTATCCCACAGTTTCTAGTGGTGGGCATAGTGATGGTGGTGCTTAGGATATTGATTTCATGAGTACACCAATGAAAGTTTACACTTGACAAGTCTGATGTTCATAAGGAGGACTTCATAGGGCTGGGTTTGCCATTGTGATTTCTACTGCCTGGGTTGATCCCCCTGGTTTCATTCCTTTGTTCAGACTTTGTAGCAACTTGATACAATTGAGTGGCTTGCTGAGCTACTTCAAACAGTAATTAAGATTAATCATTGGTGATGGTCTGGAGTCACATGTATGTAAGACAATTTCCCTCCTTAAAAGGCATTAGTGAACCTGATGGATTTCTGCAACAATTAACAATGGGTTACATTGTCATCTCTGGATTAGTGTTTCATTCCAGATTTTTATTGCTTCAAAATTTTACCATGATAGAATTTGAACCACTTACCGAGAACATTAGCATGAGTTTCTCTCGACTATTAGCCCAGTGACTTTATCATTATGCTACCACCACCTCCTGTAATAGTTGCACTTGGTAGGAGCTACATCTGAAAGCTTGGTCCCTTGCAGGCAAAAAAGAATTTGTTCGATGTAGCTGTTTCTCAATTAAACAAAAACTTAGGGGATACTGAACATTCCTCATGATATATCACAACTAACCAGCGTAGATCTACTTTCTTTGACTTTAAACAAAAGCGTTAGAGAAACTGTTTCCTGGTGCATTTTCTATGACAGTGTCTCAACCAATAAGACTTAACTGACCACCAACAAACAACTTGCTTCTCATACAGTACAACTTGTTATTCCCTTTGAAATTTGGTATTCTCGCATCTGCCCTGATGAATACAAAACTAAAAAGTTTGACAGTATGTATCTTTAATTCAACTGTTCAATTTATTTTAAAAGATGAAACAGATGGTGAGCTATTATGTTCACGCACCTTGTGGAAGAATGATGCATCACAACTTTCTGATTCCCACCTTCAGCTATGGAATTCCATTTGTTGCAAGTTGCACTCTGATTTGTGTATGTCAACACTAGACCTCATTACTACATTTGCAGCAAAACCTGCCATTGCAGTTTTTAATTTTTTTTATTGATCATGAAATACAGAACACAATAACGTTTGTGAAATAAATGACTTCATATAAATATGTCAGATGTGGAATTATGGTTATTATTGGATGTTAGGTAGATGTCTCTGTTGGGCTGGGGAGGAGTGATTGAGGAGGATAGGCAATATTGGATCAAAACACCATTATGCATGTGTCTTAATATTTATTTCTATTGACTCCATCACATTGGCAAAGGGATTACTCCCAATCCTCCTTCTTCCACATTAAAGATGCTTAACAAAGAAAACAAAAACCCTACCTGGTTTGGCCATATTACAACCAGAAAGTCTGAAATTTCTTGGAAAGGTCTAGCCTGCGAGTCAGCTTTTTAATCCAATTATTATCAATTCAAATTCCTGATAGGCAAGAATTTAGATGTTTTCCTAATCAACCTATTCAGACATGTTATTACATACCTTTGTAGCAAAGACACTTGAACCCAGGTCTCCTGGTCCAGAGGAGGGACCTTGCCACTGCACCACAAAGGCCCCAATCAGGAGTGTAATGATGTACAGATTAATTGGTTGCAGTTTGCATGAAAGCCTTTCAATCACCAAGAATAATTGTTGAACCTTTAAGAACAAAGACTCATTTTCTGTTCTAACTTTCCATTACACACAATCCTACTCTCTGGTGCTCTCTGTTCTCCATGGTGAAGAATACTTATCTCAATAAGAAATATAGTTAAAACACCTGTACTTCATGCACATGACTTTTTTCATGATCCTGAAATGAGGAGGAATTTCTACAGTCAGAGGGCTGTGAATCAATGAAATTTATTGCTTCAGAAGGCTGTGAAGGCCAAGTCATTGAGTGTCCTAAAGACAGAGATCGATAAGTTTTTGATTTGTAAGAGAATGAAGAGCTATGGAAAAAAGGCAGGACAATGAGGTTGAGAAACATATCAGCTATGATCGAATGGATGAGCAGACTCGATCGGCAGAATGGCCTAATTCTGCTCCACTATCTATGGTCTTTCTGATCTACCAAGCCAACTTTACTGCCTTCCTCTTGGGTGCTGTTAAAAACTGTACTGTTTGACTTGTGTGATTTCTGATAGGAATGGGCACATAATTGTGAAAGGCTCCACAGCCTTTTAGTGTCTCTTGCTCATAAATGCCTCAATCCATGGTGTAACTTTGGCTTTAGACTTACTTTTGATCTTTTTCATTCCAACCTGTTACTGAGCTCCGTGATCTCTACTTCTTTTGTTCATATTTGCCTTGGGTCTCTTTAGGATTTTTAGCTTTCTTTTTTATACACATACGAATTATTAATAATGATGGTGATAAATGGCATCACTTGTTTGCAGTGAATATACGAGGTTGCAATAGGTTCCTGTTGCATCCTATTGGTCAGTTTTTATTGACTCTCAAAAGCTGTTTTAGGCTTTGGTTTTGCTTAAAAATAGTTTACATTTTCACCATTTTATTTGTTTCAAAAATATTCTTCTTTTTTGCTTACTTTTTAATCAACAGAAGAAAATTCAAGATAGACAGGGTACTTAAAGGTATTTGTAAGAGTAATGATACTCTATAGTTGACAGATATAGTGAACAGTAAATACAAAACATCACATACTGTAAGTAGTTGCATTCTGAGAGCTCTAAAGAAATTGCCCATCATCGTAAAGAGTTCATAATACTTTATTATTTGGATAAAGTGGTATGAATGACACAAAGCAGCAATCTGAAATGAATATGAAAGTACTAGAAATACCCAACAGGGTAGGGTGTAGCAATGGAGAGAGAAACAGAGAAAATGGGCCTGATTTTCCATTTAGAGTTAGGAACTGCAAGTTGGGCCCTTTCTTGATATTGCTTTTCCGACTTCTGAATCTCCCTGATGTTTTGGTCTCAGAGTCAGGCTGGCATTGGGAACACTGCCAATGACAATTTGTCATTGTCCCACAGTGTCACAGTTGTGACGTCCATTGGCCTCATCCCTTAACCCCATACAAATTCCTAAGACTTCTTCATGACCCTGAATATCCCTCATGCCCTCAAATATCCCCTCCATATCAATTGCTCTATACCCTTTTCATACCCCATACATCTTCCAAAAATGCCATGTCTCTTTCATGGCCACGTGCGTTCTTCACCCCCAGTCAACCAGTATCCATTAAATACAGGACCAATGAGACTTTGCAACTCTAGCAATTATTTGGAATGCTTCTGAAACTGACATGGTAAGCAAAGAAGCTTTGAAAATCTCCGCCGTAAAAAGCCTCATAAAAAGGTCAATCAAATGTAGACTTTCATGGTATCAATGTTAAAGCATTGATCCCATTAACACATCTTAATTTTGTCCAAATAAAAAAAAGCATTGTAAAAATTAGATTAGACCATAACAATATCATATAAGATCTTTCAAACTTAATTGTTTAAAGGTACTTCATTGTTCATCTTGTTCCCCCAAGCTTCAGAAACTGACTTACCTGATAGGGTTCCCACAGGCTTCCAAATTCATCTCATCAAGTTGACAATAAGGTGAGTGTTGGAATTCAAGATCCTCCGAGGTGTGCATTGTGAGCTCGCAAATTGACACGTTTCCTGACTAACAGAAGATGGCACGGGCCAGGAATAGACGGGAAACTTGAAATTTCAGCCCTCCAGACCTCATTTTAGCATTTACAAAAATGTGGGACAAAGTATTCATGATGAAATATTTGTGCTTGAGGTGAGGGGATTGGCAAAACCAGGGATGGGAAAATCAGATCGGCTGTCGGAAATTATCGTAGAATCATTGAAGCATAGACTTAAACAGTACAGAAGAGGCTCTTTGGCCCATTAAGTCTGCCCCAACAATAACTATCTAAATCTACACTAGTCTCACTTTCCAAAGCTCATTGGCTTGAATGCGATAACTTTATAAGTACTCATCCAAGTGCTTTTTAAAGGCAGTGCATTCCAGTTTCTCACCACCCTGAGGGTGAAAAAGCTTTGCCTCAAATTCTCTCTGAACCTCTTGCCTTTCACTTTAAAATTATACCGCCTCACTATCGACTGTTCAACTTGGGGGAACAGTTGCTTTATGTCCACCCTGGAGGTCAACAAGCAGGATTTAGGAAAATTAGCTTCTCAAAGGTCAAGCACTTAGGAACATCCTGGGGTTGTCAAAGGCTCTATAAAAATGCAAGGTAAAACATTATTGGGGATTAGCCTTTACCTACTACAATACCATAACTAATTCTGAACAGAAAGGGGTTGTTGTTTCAATGATACTAGAAATGCTGTAATTGATAAAAAAAATTGGATTAGAAGATGGAATGATTGAAATTATTTTTGAAATAATTTAAATTGGTATCTCAAAAATCAAAAGATGAAATTCAATCTGAATTTAACTTAATCATTTACACTTCATTTTCTACATTTGACTTGATGTTTGTCCATATTCTTAAATATTTTAACCATGAGCTGGCTATGATACAAAATCATATAAATTCATCGCCATTTTGCTCACCAAGGCAGCTGTTTGACAGCTAAGTGTAGTGAGTTTAAGCAATTCCATCTAGGAATTGATTGGCATTAATAGGTTGTAATTTGACATCAATTAGGAGTAATTGGATAATCATTCAGAAAGTCTATAACAATGATAGTGTGGAACATGCAAAACTGCATGTTCTTTTGAATTGTACTTTAAATAAACAAATGGGGATGTGTACAATATATATACAATACATATTCCAAAGGCACACTGAACAAAGAACTTGCACACCAAAAGTAAAGTTCACAGGGGTAGTGTTAGGTTACCTAGTTATTAGGTGCTTACCTCCAGATATGAACACAAACCTGAGACCAAATGATGTGATGCTAATATATCATAAAACAGGATTAGTGATGGAGAGAAAAGTGCACTTAAATTCTGTCTTTCTACCTGACAATATTTCTGTTTAGTTTAGTCAGCTTATTCCCCATTAATTGATTCTAATTGCAGGAATTATTTAGGGTACTCTTCCGCCCCAGTGGTAGTGTCCCTACCCCTGGACTGTGAGGCCTGAGTTCCAGTCACACCTGCTCCGGAGTTGTGTAATAATATCTCTGAACTGGTTAATTAGGAAAAAATAGGTTAAATTGAAAAAGGAGGAATTGTTTCTGTGAGCTTCTAGGATCTCGACTTTTAATTTTATTTATATATTCATTCATAGGATGTGGACATCACTGGATGGATCAGTATTTATGGCACATCCCTAATTACCCTTGAGAAGGTGGTGATGAGCTGCCTTCTTGAACTGTTGTAGTCTATCTGGTAACGTGAGACTGTTTGAACCAGGTTACAATAAATTTATATAAAACAAAGGACTATGGGTGCTGGAGCTCCGAAACAAAGACAGAAATTGCTGGAGAAATCCAGCAGGTTTGGCAGCATCTGTAGGAAGAAAGCTGAGTTGACATTTACAAGTCTGGCGATTCTTCATTAGGACCCTATGTTCTGAAACTTTTAACTCTGCTTTCCTCCCACTAATGCTGCCAAATCTGTTGAGTTTCTCCAGCAATTTCTGGTTTTGTATAATAATTTATCACTGGAAATGAATAAACATGCAATTAGGGATGTGCTAGAAGTACTGGTCCACCCAAAGACATCCATATCCAGTGAAGGAATAATTAAACGTAAAGGACTAGATCTCCATAATGTTGAAATTGCTTCAGGACACAGGCTTCTCAATTTGAATGTGCACAGGGTTTTTCTTCCCCACATGGTGAAGTCTAATTTACAAACTCTAAATCTGACTTTCAGGATATCTTAGTTTCTACATGTCTATGGCGCATGTTCCCAAGCTCATGTGGCTATAAATTATCTCAGTAGACAGAAGCCATTCATGCAAAACCTACAGCTGATTCAGCAAAGCTGAACTCTGATCTGCAAGCTCTTGATACAATGTTTGCAGCACCTTGCAAAAACTTTGGTGTTAAGGATTTTATCTTGCCACTTGCTGTTGCAGATAGATGCTTTCCACCATTGCTGCTTAAGGCGTAATTGATTTATGTGAGGCCAATGGATTATTCATGCATCACAGCTATACAGAAGTGATGTGAGAACCACTGCCTGTTAGACTTTGATTTTTGTTTTCTGATCAGCTCCATGCTTTTCCCAAAGCTTGTCGATAAGCCTGTTGCATGCTGAGCTTGTTTTGTCCGAGAACGGATAATTTCATAATCCAACGTGGTGGTGTTGGAGAGGACCTTACAAAATAGTAGAATGTCCGAACTGAGTTGAAGGATATATTGTTGATCATGGGGTCTTGATGCTTGTAACAAAAAGCTCTGACAATCATTTTTGGACAGCTCTATTTGTACAGTACATTTCACATTCTCCCTGGTTTACTGTTCCAAAGGCCTTGGTCAGATCAATAAACACTGAGTTGATGTTGTTGTCCTCTTTGTAGAACATTTTTTGAATTTGAAATGCTGCAAATATCATATCAACAGTTTCATGTTTGGCACATTGTGATCTTATCCTGCTGTGGAGAGAAGTGAAATGCTATGATGATTTTCACAGACAGACTTGCTTCCCTTCCATTTGTACAGATTAGTTATGGAAGCATCCTGCAATCTTGAGCACCATGCCCTTGTTCCAAATGAAGCATAGAAAGTTAATGCGTTTTCTGAGCTTGTGAGTTTCACCATCTTGAGTATGTCAGCTGCAATGCCATTGGCTTCTAGAGACATACACACTAACAGTTACTTTATGACCTTGGTGAATTTGGCTTGAGATGGATCAAGCGCAAGTCCATCCAGCACACGATGCTGTGGAGGTGATTCAATAGCATTATCACACACATCTGGTTCAAGGCACTTTTGGAAGTGGTCTACAAGAAAGAAAGAAAATCTTATGCCTGTTTGTTAGGAGCTGATTGTTACCTGCTATGAGAAGAGTTATTGTACTATTTCTTCGGGATCTAAGATCTTAATGGAGGCCCTTCAGGTCATGTTCATCAGCAACCTTCTGGGCTCTGTAGCTTTGCGATCTTGCCTTGTTTCTTCATCTCTCTTAGTTGGGCCCACATCATGCTTTGTTTGATGGTACCAGGCTTTTCTTCCTTGAGATTATGTAGAATCTGTGAGCATTGTGCATATCATCTAGTAGCTTGATTATGACTTGGTCATTCATGCCAAAACAACCTTGGTGCCTCCATTTGATAAATCTAAGGGCCTCAGATGGAATGCTGTGAATAATCCTTAAAATTCTCCAAGAATCATCAATATCTATGTTATCTTCTAAGGTTCCAGCAAACTCTGTGGATAATTGTTGTTCCCATTCCTGTTTTGTGGCAATGTTTTGTTGGATAGTTTTCACCAAACCTCCATTGTACTTTTAATATTTGTATTCCGAGGGTTAATCAACTGACAAGTCAATGGTCTGCCTGGCATTCACCACCTCCAAGGCAGTGGGTAGTGCACACATCCTTAATGTTTCTGTGCCATATAATAATGTAGTTTGACAGGTTCCAAAATGTATTTGAAGAATCTGTGAAGAATCCAAAATGTATTTGAAGATTGTGATAGTGGGGGCAAAATCATTGCATTCAGCATACAGAAGCTGACTGTTGGAGTTTGCCCTACCAATGATATGGTGATTTAAGCCTTTCCTCTAGTATAATGGTCTATACTAATGCAGGCAGTGCAATCCCCAACATTGATGAGGTTGTCCTGACGTGATGTGCCTTTGAAGATCTTACTGTAGTCATCAGGGATTTTTTTTTGTCTTTGTCCGTACTTGTCAATTTTTGTGTAGCAGTGTTGATGAGTATTATATATTGGTTTCTAGTGATAAAACCAGTCCTTGGACAAGGGTCCCCAGTACATCATGATTCCAGATGAAATACTTCCAAATGATTATGCTCCTGGGTGAGGAGGAATGAATGGTCCCCTGTTCTTTATTCAACTTCTTCTTCATTTAGTGGCAACAAGGTTAATTTATAAAGGATTCCCTTGCTCATGGCTAACTTCTCCCAGCCCAAATATTGTGATGTTTTAAAAGGAGCTCTTCTAACAAGGATTTCTACAGTGAAGACAGAGTGATTTTATTACCTACTAAAATGTGAAGCAAGGTAATAAAACACAGCACACTTTCACACATATTAGAAATGAGAGGTAATTCCAAAAAGTAAAAGTAAAAGAAAAATCAGTCTTTAGCTTGTCCATGATAAATAGATTTTGAAATGTTGTGCCTGTTAAGGTGGTAATTTTGGTAGCGCCAAATTTGGTAGTCAAGTTGTTGTTTGGACATTCTTCGTTCTGCGGTTAGCTGAAAGGAATTTCTCTGGTTTTCTTCATTCATGGGTTTGTTAATGAATTGTTTTCAGCAATCAGACAGAAACTTTATTTCTTTTTACCTACACACACCGGGCTGTCAAGTGGAAGTTCTCAACTGTGCCCTTTCACAGTATACTTTAGCACAGTGGAACTTGAACCACATGACAGCATGCTCACACCGTGAGACCAGGAGTTGTGGTTAGCTTTTAACCCCCTTTCTTGTGTATTCCTGGAAGACTAAAACACAAACATGTATTTTGCCAAGAGATGCTCCGTTTTCAACTCATATCAACCCACAGGAGATCACAGTTCAGTTTTTTTGAATGGCATCTCTCTCTTTGAAGTTTTGCTGTTTGAAGTTCCTTTGACAATTAGTAAAAAACTGAGCATTTGCTCACCACACAATCTTGATGCTGAAATAGGTTGCATCAAAGCTGTCCTACAGGATAATGGCTACCCTAACCACATTGCTACCATCTTAACTAAATGGAATAGATTTTAAACAGATCTTTCCATTCAAGACTGGTTATCCATCTGGTATTGTTTGAAGTAGATTGTGAAAACCCATGAATAGGCCTAAAGGCGTTATTTTCAGTCTTGATAAGTGCTCAGTCTGTTGGGTGAGGACTTTAGGACCCTACCTCATCATAATGAAGATGTTACAGAGCTGCTTCCTATGAGGCATGAATAGCACAGTGTAGGGAGAGTTAAGTTAGATCAAAGAGAGAATCACAGGTAGATAACAATCTCTTAACAATGTAACAATATGCTCTGAACCTGATATATCTCAGATTGCCACATATAGTAATACATAGTTAAAATGCACTAAACACTGTTCTAGAGAAGCCCAAGCTTGAAGACAGTTCTTGACCTAGACTTTTCATTGATATTCTGACTTGAACACAAATCCTCAGCCGTTTCCCTAAAACTACATGATGAAAAACAGTCTCCTTCAAATTACCACAGAAGGACAAAGTGAATCAAAAATTTGAACAAGTTAAGCTGGCTACTTATGTTGATGCTATGCAGTAGCAACAAAAATTGTATTAGCAGAATATTGCAGCCAAGCTGAAAAATGGTGTTACCTACCACATGAATGAATAATTCGGTAAGTGAATTTCAAAGTGACTGTGGTTCCAGGTATAAATGCCATCCATCAATAATAGCTAGTGGATTAAATCAAGCAGCATGTCTGTTTGGGAGAGATAGTAGGAATTGCCGATGCTGGAGAATCTAAGATAACAAGGTGTAGAGCTGAATGAACACAGCAGGACAAGCAGCATCAGAGGAGCAGGAAAGCTGACGTTTCGGGTCGAGACCCTTCTTCAGAAAATCTGATTTTCTGAA
>NC_063334.1:84591832-84647739 GCF_021869965.1 Rhincodon typus
TTCAGAAAATCAGATTTTCTGAAGAAGGGTCTCGACCCGAAACGTCAGCTTTCCTGCTCCTCTGATGCTGCTTGGCCTGCTGTGTTCGTCCAGCTCTACACCTTGTTATCTCAGCATGTTTGTTTGGCTGTACACAACAAGCAGACTACTGTACCCAGTCACCATCAGTTCTGAGGAAGGGTCATCGGACCTGAAACATTAACTCTGTTTTTCCCTTCACAAATGCTGCCAGAACTGCTGGGGTTTTCCAGCAACTTTGTTTTTGAAGCAGACTACTGACCTTACTCAAGAGGTCTGTGCTTGTAACTCCAGAACACAATGTCCAACTTTAGATGTGATCCTGCAATTGGACAGTATTTAGTAATCAATCCAAACGGTATCAAGTATTACACAAACTCCAGATTTAAGATAATTAGTCAGACTCTCAAAATGGCTCACACTTTTTTGATCTAAATAGATCATCCACCTGGCACTTCTGGATAATGATGGATGCAAGTGCTTTGTCTTATGAAATGTCTTTTGGAAATCTATATCCATTACATTAACCACATTTCCATAATCAATCCTCTCTATTATAAATGGAGAAATTCAGTCAAATTAATTAAACCATACTTGACTTCAACAAAGCTCGATTTCCTTTATCAATCTATGCTTGTTCAAGTGACTGTTTATTTTGTTCATCATCCTCACTTCTAAAACATTTCTCATCATTAAGGTTAAACTGATTACATGGGATTTGCTGGATTTGTCCTTACATCCTTTTTTAAACCAGGATGTAATTTCTACAATTTTCTCATCCTCTGGCAGCAAGTCCATATTTCAGGAAAATTAGACTGTGGTCAATACCTCTATAATTTCTACCTTTGATGCTAGACTTTGCTGACACTGTCACCCTGGCAACAGCTTAAGCTGTTATCATTACATAGCCTACCTGTATTCCTATGCAACTGCATCTTGAAGCCAACTGTTAGGTTTTCTTCCAAATCAACCTGTATTATAAATAACGAAGCTGACTAAACGCCAATTATAAAAATGCTCTGTGATACTGTGGGCCAAAACTATTATTTTCCTTCCACTCAAATAAACTTCTCAAGGGCAACTAGTGATGAGCAATAACTGTTGGTGTAGCCAGTGAATAAAACGAAACAACTAGACAATGTAAGCCACTAAGAGTCATAAAGGGATGAGTCCAACTGCATACTGTCAGAGATCTTTCTTTGAGACAAGTCAGCTAAGTAATGGGATTTCCTTTTTAAAACATCACTCAACATTATAAGTGACTTCAAGACCATAAAAGTTCAAAGTTAGCGAAAATAGATGGTTAAGAAGTTCACATACTTCAGTCTTCATTAGTATTGTCAGGTTTTTTTAAGTTCATGAAATCAAAGACAACTATCAAAGGAGCACAGCCTTTTCAAGAACATTTGATTGACGTACAAATGATCTCTATGACCATAAACGTTATTCAAATTGTTTGCAAAAAAATAATTGGAAAATGTTTGTAATTTCAAGGCAGAGTTACTTAGGGCATGGGATCACGTAAGTCTAACTATTCAAATAATAACAATAAGCACAGCCTTGATAAAACTTGCTTGAAATAATTAAAGATTTTCATTATGACAGTGTGGTACTTTAATGTCACTTCTTTTGATTTCTTGAAGTGGCAACACAAACTTGCTTGCAGCGAGTTTCCATGAAACTTGTCTGATGATATTTCTAATGCTAACAAAAATTTGAGGTCTAATTTTAGAAAAATGTTCATTAGGCATTATAATTAATAATAACATCAATTCAGGCTAAGCCTGAAGACAGTTCTTGACCATTGAAGGCTCAGAATTAAGGGCGAAAAAATACCAAGCATAAAAATGTCACTAAAAGATATTAATATTCAACAACTAAGCATTTTGATACTTTTTAAAAATATAATTATTTGTATATATCAATGTGTGAAAAGTTGGGAGTAAAAACAGAGAATGCTGGAGACATTCAGCAGATTAGGCAGCATCTGTGGAAAAAGAAATTGGGTTAATGTTTCAAATCAAGTATGCCTCTGCATCTTCCGAAGAGGTCTGTCTCTACAGGAGCTACTAGACCTGTTGAGTTTATATTTCTTTTCCAGATCTCCACCATCTACAGTACATTGCTTTAATTTGATAAGTGTTAAAGCCTGGCAATTGAGATCTCCATTTCACATATAAATGGGAGTCATCTATTTTGGGGCTTGGAATTAAAATTGTACAAGTTGCATGAGCATTCAAAAGATAAGCTACAAGCACAATTAATTGGCAATTCATCTGATGGAGAAAATGGAGGCTGTTATGGGGCAATAAAACGTCAGACCTTTCATAAGACCATAAAATCATGAGATGTGAGGCCATTAAGCCCATCGATTGCCCCACCATTCAATAAGATCAAAGGATATTTGATAACCCTTAACTCCACTTTGCTGTCTTTTCCTCATAAAACTTGATTCCTTTACTGGTTAAAAATCTGTCTCAGTTTTGAATATACTTAACTCAGTTTCTACACCCCTCTATTATAAAGAATTCCACAAATTCATTACCCACTGAGAGAACAAATTTCTCTTAATCTCTGTCTTAAAAGGGTGACTCATTATGCTGAGATTATGCCCTCAGGTGTCCCACAACAGGAAACAACCTTATCACATATACCTGTCAAGCCCCCTAAGAATCCTATGTGTTTCAATAAGGTCATGTCTCATTCTTCCATTTTCCATCCTACACAACCGCTCCCTTAAGACAGTCCCACTATACCCTGGATCAGCCTAGTGCACCTTCCCTGGACTGCATCCAATTCAGACACTATTTGCAGCTCTAAGGGCACTTGCAGCACCTAGAAAATAGATGCTAACAAATTCAATTTATTGGATCTCACATTGTGCGTCTATGATTTCCCATGCAGTAACTTCATGACTGTCTCTGAACAGATATCAGGTAGAGGCCAAAGAGGTCTATAGGGAATTTCAAAAAAAAAGTCAGCAGGGAGGTGCATATTTTCAGTAATCACCTGTTTTACTCTAACCTGGCACTATGGCAGGAATTCAAGAGTAAAGAAAACAGAGTTAATAATCCAGATGACGATAAATAAAATCTTCCCTGATGGCCTATTGGGTGAATGCACTGCCAGTTGCAATACTGAGCCAGATGTTCATAGATTTGACTTTCAGTCTATGTTGAGTTAACTCAACTCAGCCAAGGATGCTAGTTAAAGGCAACCTGCACCTCTTAAATGGGGTGCTGTTCAGTTTGCAAGCAAATTGCTTTGATCTCAGCTGCAAACAAACAACATGGAGAAGAGAGTCTAGAAAGCTTCTAATTTTCATGTGGCACCTTGGAACTTCCGATGATGGAGGTTACACAAACACGGGAGGCGGGATCAAAAAATGACCATGCAGTGAGTCAAGCCTGCTCTGCCATTCAATACGGTCAGAGCTAATCTTGGATTTCAGCTGCACTTTCTTAAATTTCCATCTTCTCTGATTCCTTGAGAGAAAACAACCTGACTAATTTGACCTTAAATATAGTCAGTAATAGAGAATCCACAACCTTTTGGAGCAGACAATTTCAATGATTCATGCTCCTCTAAATGAAGGCATTTCTCTTTATATTGTTCCCTGCAATTTTTCCTGCCACTGTGCGGATCTCCAAGGTCCCTGAGTGACAGTGACTTATGGAAACTTATGGTGTCAACACAATGTTTGGCATCAGTGGAACCTCCAAGTGGCTTTGTGGGTGCACAGCTTAGAAGCAACATTGCTCTTCACCTCACCACTTATCCTGAGACTATGTCCCGATGTGATAGATATCACAGCCAGAAGAAATAACCTCTAAATGCTTACCCTGTCAACATCCTTCAGAGCCTTGCACATTTCAACTCAATCAGCTCTCATTTTTCCCAAAGCCATACAATATAAGCACAATGTACTAAGCTCCTTATTATCAGACAACCTTTTCATTCTAGTAGCCAATTCAGTGAAACTTCCTCCAATGCAAGTATATTATCCCTTTGGTGACCAAACCTGCATACAGTACTCCTGATGTGGTTTCACCAAAGCCCTGTACAATAGCAACAAGTCATTTTTTTTAGTCAAGTACTCCAAATCCCTTGAAATAAAGGTCAAGCTTCTTAATTTCTTCTTGTAGTTGTTTATACTTTCTGAATTCTTTGTCCAAGCAGACCTAAGTCTCTCTTAGCATCAATATTTACAAATTTCACGAGTTTAAAAAAAAATCTGCTTTTTTATTCTTGCAACCAAAGTCAATAGCTTCACAGTTCTCAAATTATACTCCAACTACTATCTTATTGCCCACACAATTGATGTGCAAATGTTTCACTACAGTCCCTGAGTCCACCTCACAACTAACATTTCTGAATAACTTTGAATCATTAGCAAATATACATACATTACTCTCTGCCTCTGTCAAAGTCATGATCCTTGTGGCACTCCACTTGTCACTGCCTGCTACTTTGACAATGCCCTTTTTTGTTCATTCATGGGAATGGAGGCATCCCTGGCTAGGCCATCATTTATTGCCCTTCCTGAATTGCCCAGAGAAGGTGAAGTTGAGCTGCCTTCCTGAACAGTTGCAATCCTTGTTATACAGATACCCACAGTGCTGTCAGGAAGGGAGTTCTAGGATTTTGACTGAGCGACAATGAATGAATAGTTCCTTCCCTTAATTATTAACACTCTCCTAATTTAACTGTGGTATACTGCACATTATCTCCTTTATTTCCAATGTCACTTACTGCAGCTTTTAATCTCATTATCAATGCTTGCAGCTGCTCAATACTCTACCAGCCTCTCATACTTTTACCTTGGCATTGTATAATAGTTAACAATCTCCCTTATTCTTTGCATAGTTCACAAGCAGTTAACAATAAGTCTTTGGCGAGGTCTTTCATGACAGTCTGGTTAAAAAGCTAAGCCCAGGAGATCCAGGCAATTTGGCAAATTGGATCCAAAATTGGCTTAATGGCAGGAATCAGGGGATGATGGTCAAAGGCTGTTTTTGTTACTGGAAGCCTGTGTCCAGCAGCATACCAAAGCATTTGCTACTGGACACATATTATTTGTTGTGTATATTAATGACCTAGACATGAATGTAGGAGATATGATCAGTAAGTTCACAGATGACACAAAAATTGATGGTGTGCTAAATAGCAAGGAGGAAACCCTTAGATTACAGGGTGATATCGATAGACCGGCCAAATTGACTAAAGAACGGTGAATGGAATTTAATCCCGGAAAATATGAGGTGATACATTTTGGAAGGGCTAACAAGGCAAGTGAATTCACAGTGAATGGTACGATGCTACTAAGTATAGATGATTAAAGAGACCTTGATGTTCATGTCCATAGATCCTTAAACGCAGCAGCATAGGTAGATCAGGTGGTTAAGAAGGCATAGGAATTAGTTGCCTTTATTTGTCAAGGTATTGAATATAAGAGCAAGGAGGTTGTGACGGAGCTGTATATACTTTAGTTATGCAACAGCTGGAGTATCGTGTACAGAACTAGTCACCACACGACAGGAAAGATGTGAATAGTGAGGGTACAAACAAGATTCACTAGCTTATTGCCTGGTGTAGAACGATTCAGCTACGAGGAGAGACTAGATAAGCTGGGTTTGTTTTCTTTATCGCAAAGAAAGCTGAAGAGGGATGAACTGCACAATTGACAGGGAGGATAGGGAGAAACCTTTCCCCTTAATAGAAGTGTCAATAACCAGGAGACACAGTTTTAAGGTAAGAAGCAGAAAATTTAGGAGGGATTTGAGAAAAAAGTCACTCAGAGTGTTGTGAATATCTAGAACTCACTGACTAAAATGATTTTGGAGGTCAGAAGCCTCAAGACATATCAGAAGTATTTTGACAGCACTTCAAAAGTAGACAAGGCTATGTGTCAAATGCTGGGAAATAGATTAGAATAGAATCGTGTTTGATGATTCATGCAGACACAGTGGGCTGAAGGGCCTCTTTACGTGCTGTTAAAGCTTTAGGGCTCTAAATAAACTGATGATACTAAGAAAAGTAGGAAAGTAAATTTTGAAGAGGATGTAAGGATTCTGCAAACGCGTATAGACAGGCGAAGTGAACGGACAAAAAAAATTGTCAATGGAATACAATGTGGAAAAATCTGAACTTGTTCACTTTGTCTGCAAGAATATAACAGAAATATATTAATTAAATGGAAAGAAATTCTCAGGTAAAGAGGAATCTGGTCCTGGTATATGAATCACAAAAAGTTATTATACAGGTACTGCAAGTGATTAGGAAGATAAACGGAATATTGCTATTTATTGCAAGAGAAATGGAAGTTAAAGTAAGGATGCTTTGGCACAGTTGAATAGAACTTTTGTGAAGCTATATCTTTAGTCTTCTGAATAGTTTTAGTCTCACTGTTTAAGAAAGGATTTTAGAACCAGTTCAGAGAATGTTTTCTTGACTGATACCTGTGATGAGGAAGTTATCTGTTGGTCAGTTTGGGCCTGCATCCACTTAAATGGAGAGAAGGTGAACTTATTGAAATCATCATAAAATCCCTACAGTGTGGAAACAGGCCATTTGGCCCAACAAGTCCACACTGCACCTCCGAAGAGCATCCCACCCCAACTCATTCCCTTACCCCTGCATTTCCCCATATCTAACCCACACATTCCTGGAAACTATGGGCAATTTAATATGGCCAATCCACCTACCCTGCACATCTTTGGACTGTGGGAGGAAACCGGAGCACCCAGAGGAAACCCACACAGACACAGGGAGAATGTGCAAACTCCACACAGACAGTTGCCCGTGGGTGGAATTGAACCCGGGTCCCTGGCGCTGTGAGGTAGTAGTGCTAACCACTGAGGCCACTGTGCCATGTAGAAGATCCCGAGGGGACTTGACAGGGTGGATGCAGAAAGGATGTTTCTTCTTGTGGGAGAGACTAGACTTTGAAAATAAGGGGTCTCCCATTCAAGACAGAGATGAGGAGAATTTTGTTCTCTCAGAAGGATGAGGGTCTTTGGAACTCTTCCTCAGAGAGCGGTGGAGGTGGGGTCATTGAGTACGCTTAAGACAGAGCTCCATAAATTTTTGACTAACAAGGAAATCAAAGGCTATCAGGGGTACACAGCAATGTGGATGTCAAACCACAGTCAGATCAGCCATGATCTTATTCAATGTTGCAGTATGTTAGCAACACTCCTATTCCTAACTCGTATGCTGGCATGTATATTTGTATACCAGACCTCCTAACTGTACTGGCTACCTGCTGGTGAGGTTACACATAATCACAGACGGTATGAAGCAGTTCAGGTAACTTACAGCCCACATAATAACCTTAGAGTTAACCAAGACTATTCATTCCACTATGGAGTGACTACTCAACTCTAATATATGCATATGCAGAATTAATCAGTTTTATTTGCTTGGCTTTGTTGTTGGCCTTCATACTCTTTGTAGGCAATAGCATTGAGGGAAATTATCTCTCCTAATCAGCAATGCTGACATTTGCTATTCAGAAACATTGGAACAGGAGTAACCAATTCAGCTAGTCAAGACTGCTCCATCATTTAATACGGTTGCAGCTGACCAAACACATCAATGCCTTTTACCCACACTAGGCCCATAAACATTTACAACATTGGTAATCTATCAAGATCTATGTTAAACATACTTAAAGACTAAGTGTCCACAGCTCTCTCTGGTAGAGAATTCCAAAGATTCACAACTCCTCATGTAAAACAAACTCCTAATCTCAGTCCTAAATGGCATCCTCCTTATTTTTAAATTGTTCCACTGGTTCTGGACTCCTCAACCAGGGGGAAACATCTTACCTACATCTCCCCCGCCTATCCTTTTAAAAATTTGCAGGTTTCAATAAAGTCAACTTTCATTCTTCAAAACTTGAGAAAATAAAGACCCAGTTTAACCAATCTATCTTCGAAGGACAGTCTGACCATCCTGGTGACCCTTAGGTATCCATTTGATTCACCCTGCATGCATTGCAAAAGGATGAAGAAATTATTGCCAATGAAATGTAGTTGGAGTTTGCAAACTCATGATTCAAGTATTTGCCCCTTCAATGGCTTAGTGTCCAGTAGGCATGGATTTTGCACTTTCATCCATCAAAGTGACACTGACTTTGTCCACTCAAGGCCTTGTCCTGGATGGTTTTCAGTTGTATTTTGCTTCCAGAGAGCAGCATGTGATAGTGGGGAACACAGCTCACTATCACCATTACGGTCTGCCTGGTAACCTGGATACCCAATCCCAAGCTCCATGTCTGGTGAACCCTTCTTATATTCCCTTTCTGGCAAAAATATCTTTCCTCAGGTAAGGAAATCAAAATTGCACACAGTACTCAAGCATCTATACTACACAAGCAAGGCTTCACAATTCCTGTACTTAAATCCTCTTGTGATAAAGGCTATCCATGTTAGCCTTCAATGGCTTATTGACATGGACAACTAAATCTCTGTACATCTACACTTTCAAACTTCTTACCATTTAAGAAATACATATAGTACCTCCAAAGAAAGTGGATAACCTCCAACTGTTCTCATTATATTTTACCAGCCACATTATTACCCACACACTAAGCCTGTCCACATCTATCTGAAGCTGCTTTATGTCTTTCTCAAAGCACATACATTGTTAGCTCTATTTGTGCACAGTATAGCATAGCATGCCAAGATGGTGAGGAATACTCTGTCTGGACAGTACTGGACGACATCCCACAGACTACTCTAAGTCTCCCAACCTGCCTTGATCCCTTACAGTTTGCCTATCGACATAACAGGTCCACAGAGGATGTCATAGCCCTAGCCCTGCACGCAACCCTGGAACATCTGGACAACAAAGACACATACCTCAGACTGCTGCTCGTTGACTACACTTCTGCCTTCAACACCATTATCCCCTTCAGACTGATCTAAAAACTGCGTGACCTTGGTCTTGGCTCTGCCCTTTGCAACTGGATCCTCAGCTTTCTGACCCATAGGCTGCAATCAGTGAGGATAGGTAACTGCATCTCCTCCACAATAACACTCCACACTGGATCCCCCCCGAAGGATGCATCTTCAGGCCCCTACTGTACTCCTTGTACACCCACGACTGTGTTGCTAAATTCCAAATGAACACCATCTACAAGTTTGCCACCACCTTAGTGGGACGGATATTTAACAACCACAAGCCAAAATACAGAAGGGAGATACAGGGCTTGGTGTCCCGGTGCAATAAGAACAATCTGTCTCTTAACATCGGCAAAACTAAAGAACTGATCATCGACTTCAGAAAGAAAGGAGGAGAACACACCCCCATCTACCTCAACGGAACTGAGGTTGAGAGAGTGAAGAGCATCAAGTTCCTCGGAGTGATGATAACCGACAACCTGTCCTGGGCTTCCCAGGTAAATGCAACAGTCAAGAAGGCACAACAACGCCTGTTCTTCCACAGGCGACTCAGGAAATTTGACATATCCATAAGATCCCTCACCAACTTCTCCAGATGCACCACTGAAAGCATACTGTATGGGTGCATAACGGCCAGGTTTGGTGACTGCTCTGCCGAGGACCTTAAGAAACTACAGAAGGTGGTGTGCACAGCCGAGACCATCACAGAAGCCAACCTTCCATCCATGGACTCCATTTACATGGCACGCTGCCACGGAAAGGCAGCTAACATCATCAAGATCTATGGTACCCCGGTAATGACCTCCTACAACCTCTTCCATCAGGCAGAAGATTCAGAGGCCTGAACACATGCAGAAGCAGGTTCAGGAACAGCTTCTTTCTGGCCATTATCAGGCTGTTGAATGGACACTAGCCTCAAATAATGTAACCTGCAATGTAACCTGTATGCCGCTATGTCCTATTGATCTGTACATCCTTTGCTTGCTGTGATTTGCATATACCACTCGTAAACAACGCTTTTCACTGTATTTTGGTACACGTGACAATAAAATCAAAATCAATTCAAGCTACAGAACCTTATCATCAGCAATCCTATTGTCTGCTTCACCACAACTCTGGTTGAAGCATGTGCACCAACTTGATAAAGGTGCCATGCTGGCTGAGTGACTGAAACATAACATCAAAAAGGGAGTTCCTCTTGCGCTCCAACCCTTATCCCATCCTAAACCAAATCAACCGTGAAGCCTGTTTCACTTCTGTACAGTCCATCATTATAATTACATGAGTTATGGTGCAATGATGTTCTCCTCATACAACAGCACCCATGGATCTTCCACAAATGATGGGATGCTTTTAGCCAGCATTCTCCTCCTTGAGACGACAGTGTTTGATTTACAAGTACCACTGTCATGGCGCTGTCTGCCCTAACCAGCATTTGATACCCCAGAGCATTCTCCCTGCATGCATTGCAAATGGATGAAGAAATTATTGCAAAAGGAATGCAGCTGGAGTTTGCAAACACATTTCCGGTAATTGTCCCTTCAATAGCCTAGTGCCCAACAGACATGGATCCTACACTTTCATTCATCAAAGTGACACTCTCTCTGCCCGCCTGAGGCACTGACCGAGATGTCTTTTAGTTGCATTTTGCTTCCAGACAGCAGCACATGATGATAGTGAATGCAGCTCACTATCACCATTACGGTCTTCCTGGTAACCTGGATACCCACCTCCATACCTCCTTTTACTTTGGTCTACCCCGAAAGCCCATTTCCACCCAACACTGCCATCATCATATTTGTCGGACCATTACAACTTCTTCAGCACACCCTAGGCTGGACTCCCCCACCACTTTTGGCAATGATTCCCCCCACTGTCTCCACAAGCCCCACTTGCACCTTCCCTAGAGATCGACAGACAGATTAATTTGGATGAGTGGCACTAGACATGACTGACCAAACCCCAGATGTTGTCTTTGCAGTTCCCCAACTGACAATACACAATTCCCCTGACTGCTGGTGCTGTCCCTACAGGACTGACTATTGCTCACTCCCTGGAGTGTGATTGGACAGATCCTCTGACTATGACCATGCAGACCACCAACCACGGCCAAGTCCCCTGGATTTTGTGCAAACTGTGCCCATGACTGATAGTAATAGGAAACCCTGACTGACAGAGACTCTCCTCTCACCGTGACTGGACTAAAACCCATACCCAATTTCCACAATGGCCATTTGATTGAATAAATATTTCGGTGTGCCATACAGCAAGCTAATCATGAACAAAAATGAAGTTGCTGGAAAAGCTCAGAGATAGTAAGGACTGCCGATGCCGGAGTCAGAGATAACACAATGTGGAGCTGGAGGAACACAGCAGGCCAGGCAGCATCAGGGGAGCAGGAAAGCTGACGTTTTGGGTCTGAAGAAGGGTCCCGACCCGAAACGTCAGCTTTCCTGCTCCTCTGGTGCTGGAAAAGCTCAGCGGGTCTGGCAGCATCTGTGAAGGAAAAATAGAGTTAACATGTCGGGTCCAGTGACCCTTCCTCAGAATTGATAGTGGTTGGGAAAACGTCAGTTTATATGCAGAAAATAGGGAGGTGGGTGAGGTAGGGAGTAAACGATAGGATAGAGCCTAAAGAGAGAGAAGGACAGTTTGACAGACAAAGGAGTTGATAATGATCAGGCTGGGACGGTGAATAGTTGTTAATGGGGGCTATTAGTGACCAACAAATGGTAGTGTGTAATGGCAGGCTATGTGATAACAAGGCCTTGTGTGTGGGGTGGGGGCTGGGACATGGGAGAGTTTAGGCCCTAAAATTATTGAACTTGATATTGAGTCCAGAGGGCTGCAGGGTCCCCAAGTGGAAACTGAGGTGTTGTTCTTCCAGCTTGCATTGAGCTTCGCTGGAACACTGCAGCAAGCCAGAGACAGAGATGGTGCATTAAAGTGGCAGGCAACAGGCAGTTCAGGGTCTTTTTTGCAAGCCGAATGTAGATGTTCTGTGAAGCGATCACCCAATCTACGCTGTGTAGAGGAAACCACATTGTGAGCAGCGAATGCAGTAGACTAGATTCTGGGAAGTGCAGGTGAAGGAAGTGTGGATCAGGGTGTCCCGGTGGGAACGGTCCCTGCGGAAGGAAGACAAGGGAGGGAAGGGGAATATGTGTCTAGTGGTGGCATCTCGCTGGAGGTGGTGGAAAAGGCGTCTGATGATCTTCTGGATGTGGATGCTGGTGGGATGGTAGGTAAGGACAAGGGGAACCCAATCGCTGTTGCGGCGGGGAAGAGATAGGATGAGGGCAGAAGTGCGGGAGATGGGTCGGACCTGATCGAGGGCCCAGTCGACCACGGATCTGGCGAATCCTCGGTTGAGGAAGAAGGTGGACATTTCAGAGGCTCCCTTGTCAAAGTTGGCCTCCTCTGACCGTATACGACGGAGACGGAGGAACTGAGAGAATGGGATGGAGTCTTTACAGGAAGTGGGGTGTGAGGATGTATAGTCCAGGTAGCAAGCTAATCATCCTTCCCTGGAAAACTGACAAACATGACAATTGTGTGCCTGTGCAAAAGTGCTCGTCAAAATGACGATGCTGATAGCCTTTGGCTCTGGCTGAAGCACCAATGCATTAAAAGACATTCTACGACATGGCAAGCCAAGGATGCTACAAGCATGCAGGTAGATGCTAAGTGAGTGAATGCTACGAAAGCAAGTGAGCAGCCCTGAATTGCAGACTGACTAAATTGATGAGCTAGATGTCTGTCTGTGCACACAAAGAGTCCTTGCAACAGCCTTTCAATGCTAGGTTGTCGGTGTAATGTACGTCTGGACTTACTAAGCATCCTGCAAGTGGATCAGAGAAGTGCCAGAGAAGATGGCTGTGGGGGTATGGCAATTGTCAGAGACCAATGCCCATGGATTAGTGTGTGGGTGGTGTCCACAGATTGTGAGATATTGTTTGGCGTTGAGCAACCTGGAGGCTCCTCATGGCCAGTGGTGACCAGGTACTGCTCTGTCTTCCATTTTGAGAATACTCAACATCTAGTTTGTTTAGTGCATTTGGAAAGATTGGAAGCTGAATGTTAATAAAGCGAGTTGTGGCATTAATAAGGTGTTTAACAAGCTCTAATCCCATTTAATTGACAAATCCCTGCTGCCTAGCAAGAAACTCACCGCAAATGTATAAAAGGTGCATTAATTTGCTTCTGATGTTGAGATAGGCCTTTAGACCACTTGCCTGATTCTGCCTCAAATCATTGCCATAGCCAACACTGCTCAGATCCCCATTAGATTCTGTCCGAGGAGTCACAATCTCAGAATGAAATGAGGAGACATGTCTTCTCTCAAAAGGTTACAGATTGTTTTGTATTCTTACCCAGTAAATGTGGACACTTATTAAGTCAAAGATTGATAGTTATCTAGATATGTATGAAATTAAGGAATATGGGGATAGTAGAGAAAGGTTTTTTTTCTTCATTCATTCACGGGATGAGGGCATCGCTGGCCAGGCAGCATTTATTGCCCATCCCTAATTACCCAGAGGGCAGTTCAGAGTCAACCACATTGCTGTGGGTCTGGAGTCACATGTAGGCCAGACCAGGTAAGGATGGCAGTTTCCTTCCCTAAAGCACATTAGTGAACCAGATGGGTTTTTCCGACAATTGGCAATGGATTCACGGTCATCATTAGACTGTTAATTCCAGATACTTATTGAATTCAAATTCCACCACCTGCCGTGGCGGGTTTCAAACCTGGGTTCCCAGAACATTATCTGGGTCTCTGGATTAACAGTGCAGCGATAATACCACTAGGCCATTGCCTCCCCTTAAAGGTGGCTTTGAGTTAATCTTAAATGGCAGACTCAAAGGGACAAATTGTTACTGCTGTTCGTGTTTCTTATGTTCTTAAATCAGAGACAGCTGAGTGGTTGGTGGCAGGGGTGGGGGGATGGAGTAGTTGTCATTGGTAGTATGTGTGGAACCCAACATTGTGGTTTTTCAGTGTGGAGCTGGATGAACACAGCAGGCCAGGCAGCATCAGAGGAGCAGGAAAGCTGGCATTTCGGGTCTGGACCCTTCTTCAGTTTTTCATGATGTTAGTGAGTGACAGGATATAATTAGGAAATAGAAGAAGAAAAAGGATAGATCCTTGGGGATGCCAGAGACATTGATGCAGATGCAGGAAGAGAAGTCATTGCAGATATTATGCTGGCAACAACCGGATAGATAAGAATCGAAGGAGAGAAGGGCAGTTCCATCCAACTAGAAGAGGAAGTAGATGCATTCCAACAGGCTGAAGTGGATAATTATGGCAAAGATTGAATTGGGGTCAACATGGATGAAAAGAGATCATTTTTCATTGTCACTCACACAAATTTAATTTCTATATTGGTAAAGGTCATCTTAGTACTTTAGTTGGGGCTGAAACCTAATTGCAGAAGTTTAAACATGGAGTTGCAGGAAAGGTGGTAGGATTTGGTTTAAGAATTTTCAATAGGAAAGAAAGGTAGGAAATGGCAGTATTTTACAATTATAGAAGGACCAAGTATGAGGTATTTTTTGATGACAAACAATCTGAAGGATAAGAGCACAAATATCCAAAGGAGCAGAACTGTTAAGCAGATCAAATATGTGGAAACCAGAAAGGTTCAAATGGGTGGTCAGCAGTTTGGTCTAAACACAGTTGAAGGAGCAGCAAGTTGCATCGACAAGATGTTTTGGAAAGGGCATGAGGGGAGATGGCAGAAGAACTAGAGAAAGATGGGAGTTCACAACTAGTTCACAGACATTTTGCAACATAGGAATAGCTCCTGTTGGATTAGATAAAGAACAGAAAAGCAAGATGAAGTGAAAGCTATAATTTGACATACAGAAGTTACAAGGTAAGTTGGAGTACAATTTAAATGTTAAATATAAGTGCTTAAAGTGTTTGCAATAATTTCCCTGCAGCTGTTCAAGGAGTAAAATGTTGCAGAATAAAAGCTGTGAAGCTCATTCGGTGATCAGAGTTAATGAGGATCTTTGTAGAAATGTAAATACTACAATATGCTGTGAATTCTGAAAAATATTTTGACAACATCCAGTGAATCCATTTCAATGATAGTTTAACTCATTAACATGTCCTGTTCTGTTCATATATTAAACATTTATTACTCATTAACTTCTAATATTTCAGTTTTGAATCTTTGATTGGCTCTTGCAGGACTTTGATTTAAAATTGGGAAGCTGACTGAGATGTACATATAACTATATGGAACAAAGACAGAAATTGCTGCAGCAATTCAACAGGTTTGGCAACATCTGTGGGAAGAAAGCAGAGTTAATGTTTGAGTACAGTGGCTCCTCACCAGATCTCCAACATCCATAGTTCTTAGTTTTATTATGTAACTTTGTGGGATCATAGAATCCCTACGGCATGGAAGCAGGTCATTCAGCCCATCAAGTCCACACCTACCCTCTGAAGAGCATCCCACACAGACCCACCCCATAACCCTGCATTTCCCACGGCTAACCTATCCAGCCTGCAACTTAGCATGGCCAATTCACCTGGCCTGCACTGTGGGAGGAAACCAGTTGCAGGCATGGGGAGAATGTGCAAACTCCACACAGACAGTTGCCCAACAGTAGAATCGAACGGAGCCCTGGCACTGTGATGCAGCAGTGCTAACCACCAAGTCACTGTGCCACCCTTCAGGGGTTGAGCTTGATAGCTTCTGCTACTTAAGTCTCATTTTAGAGGCAAAAAAAATCACTTTATCCACTTCAGACCTTTTCGGAAGTTGTCGGAAAAAAATGCCTTTTTTAAAAACTTTTGTGAATTTTATTAAAATTATTGGATGGATAAGTTTAAAAGGGCAATGTGACAATGTTATAATTCAGGTTATAAGTGTCAAGAATATTGTGCACAAAACAACAAAGTGCTGATATTTCTACTTTAATTAAAAATAAACGTAATAAGTTTTCGTAAGCCATATCATGGAAGTAGTTGAGGAATTTGCATCGATCCCTTGGCTGCAGGCAGCATACCTGACCATGACCTGCATGGCCCATGTGCTTTTCGTCAGTGAACAAATGCTTCTCCCCTCTCCCAGCAACATGTTTCAAATTAATCCCAAGATTTAAATTGCAATGGTGGTGAAGAGAAAAGCAAACAATGAAAACATACCTGCAATAATAATCCGTTGACACTTCCCAAGTGGCTGACGAGCCAGATAGCTGTAGAAATGTTACTAACTCAGCGATGGAGAGCAGATTATCATTTAGTAACTACTCCTACAGCTGCTGATGACCGCTGCATGAACATTGCAAGGGTATGTATGGTGGGACAAACATCTTTCAGAATCGCAATGCAGGAGGCAAATGTGAAAGCAGGAGTAAGGCTAGAAAAGTATGAGAAGACCTCTATTCATTTTGCGCCTGTCCATCCAAGTTCAGAAAGCCCAAGTTTGGTGGGGGAAATGATCTAACGTGGCTTACTTGCACCATTGGTACAGGTTGACCCCTATAGAACATTACACTTAATTGTGGAGCAAAAAAGAAGGCCACTGAGTCTAAAGAAATGATTACAACGGTTAAGGATCCCTGATTATTTTTTGAAAAGAGCATGTGTGAGAATTACTGAGGGGGATTGTAAGTAAAAGATGTCATTTAGCTTTTGAGCTCCCCTTAGATCTGAAGGTTTGGGAGAAGACTCAATGCTTCCTATTTATTGTAGGATGTCCTTGCGTTTAGATGCTCAACCACTTAACCTCTATGATGGTGATATCCAAAGGCTATTGTTGCTTCACCAACCTTGTTTAAATGAAAATACTTATTGGTAGTATGGCTAAAGAAACTCTGCAGGTCTGCCAGCATCAATGAACAGAAATCAAAGTTAATGTTTCAGGTCCGGTGATCCTTCTTCCAAAAGTAACAAAACAGACATATGTTTTGTCGTTAGATCTGCAGCACTTTCTACCTGATCTTTTCACCCATGGAATAAGTGCCCGATGCAAGAAAATTTACCGTCTGTACTCCAAACCTCCTTGTTAATGTTTAAGAGCAAATATCTGATTCCGGAGGAAAACCAAAGTGGACCAAAAAGTGCACTCTATCTTTTGAATGGTTGAATTTTGGAAGTGAGTGTCTGTGGTGTTAGGATGGTGTGCAAAACTCTCAGCATGTACCATCTCTGCAGTAATCACCTCTGTGATCATGAACAGAGGTGCATGTATTTTACTATTAAAATGTTTCGACTTTGATTTACTACAGCAGTTCTGAAATGTATTTAACGAGACAATGACAGATAAATAAATGGCTGATTATTCTTTTACCTTTCACTGAAGTGTTAATATTTTATGGGCCCTCAGATTAGGGCTAAAATAATGCAGTTGCACTACATCACCAACACTTCAGTAATTTTTTTCATCACACACGTCTGAGTTATTAAAAATTAACAGAACTCGAAATATCAGCTAAAACTTGAAAAAAGAAAGGAATGGTAAGTCTCATTTGTGAGGTTTGTGATTGAAAAGCCATTTATAACCTGCTTTTAGCTATTATTTGAGTTATTATTCACGTTAATTTTCCCTAGAAGGGCACAATATCATGAATCCCTTCATCATTGCTAGGTCAAAATCTATGAATTTCTACCCAACAGGATAATCTTCACCACACTGATTGCAGCCCGTAAAGCCAGTACCTCACCTTCACCTTCTCGAGGTAATTTGGCATTGGCAAGATACCCACATAAATATTTTTAAAACCCACACACACAAAATGACCACAAAAATTACATTTAGAAATTTCTGAATTGTGAAAAAGATTTTGTGGAAGAGGACTTTCTCTTAAGCACAGAAAAATTAGGTTCTTACATGTTGAACAATAGCTCAAGGGTTTGCAAACAGCTCCCTCTTGTGGGGATACATCTTTTTCTCTGGGGTAGGTGTAACTTCCGTCGAGCAAATGTGATGACAGTTTAATAACTACTCTATAAAAATTAACACAGGTAATTTCAAAATCATGAGGAAATTGGTTTAAAACATAATTTATGAAATACTTATTCATAATATTTTATAATGCATTGTTTTGTTAAAATCATAAATAAACTTTGTTAGTCCTAATCTTTAACTTTCAAAGTATTACCTTGACAGCCAAAAGAATTAAAAAAACTAATTCATTACAAATGAATTGGGATAAATGCAAACCTGTAATCAATATTGGGAGAAAAATGTTGTTTTGAACCAGTAGTTAATTGAAAAACATTTGGATAATACTTATATTAATTTTAGCTGAGATCTGGTAAAATGATCTTAGGGGTCTTCAGATTTTCTCTGAATGTGGGTTTAAAAATCAATTCAAATTACCTTGCATAAAAGCAAAGTACTACAGATGTTGGAGATCAGAAATAAAATCAGAAAAATGCTGGAGAATCTCGGCAGGATGGGCAGCTTCAGTGCAGAGAGAAACGGAGGTAATGTTTCAAGTCCAAACTCAAGGAAGAGATTTAGAGAATTGAAACGTTAACTCTGTTCTCCAAAGAAACGGCCACACCAGCTGAGTTTCTCCAGATCATTTTGCTTTTATTTTAAATAAGTCTAGAGTTATATAGGATTTAGAATGCATGACAAAGCTTTTAATGGGCAAAATGACTTTAGGAAGTGTGCATTCTTTTGGGTCATCTGAACCTACAGAGGATGTTAATGCATTGGGAGTAATTCAGAGATTTGTTAAACTAATACCTGGGATGAGCAGATTGCCTTATGAGAAAAAGCTAAACAGGTTAGGCCTTTATCCTTAGGAGTTTAGAGGAATCAGAGATGACTTAATTGAAACATAAATGGTCTTGAGGGGACTTGACCAAGTGGATGCTGAAAGGATGTTTTCTCTTGTGGGAGAATCAAAAACAAGGGGTCATAGTTTAAAAATAAGGAGTCACCCTTTAACAGAGAGGTGAGGAAACATTTTTTTTCTTTCAGAGCTTCCTGAGCTTTTGGAATTCTCTTCCTCAAAAGGCAGTGGATGCAGGATCTTTAAATACTTTTAAGATATAGGTAGATAGATTCTTGATTCCCTAGGGGATGAAAGATTTTGGGATTATTTAGGAATGTAGAGTTGAGGTTAAAATCAGATCAACCACGATCTTATTAACTGGCAAAGCAGACTTGAAAGGCTGAGTGGCCTACTGTTGTTCCTTGTTTGAATGTCTGTGAAGAGAAAGACCTTTCAGTAAATGAAAAGTTCATACAACTTTCCTCAGAAAGTATAATTCTGAAAGAAATGGATGAACATCATTATGCTCAGAAACTCCACTCTCATCAATTCTCAGCTATCAGTGTATGATTCAGGTGAAGATACATTTTACAGAGATAGAAAACTAAAATGCTCCCAAATGTACCAAACAGGATAGATCAGAACTGCAATTTGCTCATATTGAGCTTCCTGGGTTTTATTTGACTAATTTATGGAGTCATAGAGTCATACAGCATGGAAACAGACCCTTCGGTCCAACTCATCCGTGCCGACCAGACATCCCAGTCTGACCTCATCCCATTTGGCCCATATCCCTCTAAACCCTTTCTATTCATATACCCATCCAGGTGCCTTTTAAATGTTGTAGTTGTACCCACCTCCACCACCTCCTCTGGCAGCTTGTTCCACACATGCACCATCCTTTGTGTGAAAAAGTTACTCCTCATTCACCCTATCCACGCCCCTCATGATTTTATAAACCTGTCTAAGGTTACCCATCATCCTCTGACACTCCAAGGGAAAAAGCCGCAGCCTATTCAGCCTCTCCCTATAGCTCAAACCCTCCAGTCTTGGCAATATCCTTGTAAATATTTTTTGCACTTGTTCAAGTTTAGCAACATCCTTCCTACAGAAAGGCGACAAAAATTGTGCACATTATTCTAAACGTGGTCTCATCAATGTCCTGTACAGCTGCAACATAATGCCCTAATGCCTGTACTCAATGTTCTGACCAATGAAGGCTAGTGTGCCAACTGCCTTCTTCACTAACACGTCTACCTGCGACTTCACTTTCAAGGAACCATGCACCTGCACCCTTGGTCTATTTGAATTTAAGAATTCATCTTTCAATGGAGAGAGTATTTATAAATTTTAACCATCAATGCAGAAACGTTAGCTTTTTTTTAGTGTCCTAGAGAATTCAAGAATCGTTTGTGTTCATGTTGTCAGAGTATATAAAATGTCATATTATGTGTTACTTACAGAATCATTAATTGATGGTTTGGTATTTCAGTATGTTAGGAATAATGGTTTAATTGCTGAAAGGGCTAGAATTATTCCTGGCAGGTCTTTGATTGGCAAAAGGAATAGTTGGAGTGTACCAGGTCAATGGTGAGCTGGAGTGCGAGAAAATCTCTCTGTTCTTAGTGTGTCTTTTGTTTCTCTTGAAAATGAAAGAGATTGGATTAACCGGAATATACAAGTGTAAACTGATTGAGTCATTAAATAAGATAATATATAATCTTTGGCATAGGTAGTATGTTCCTGCTTAGATAACTCTACCATATTGTGTAATAATATTTAAGATCTAGTTGACATTTACTATTCATCCCAAAGATCAACCTCCCTCTAGTTTCAATGTTAAGTACCATCTAAATGAAAATTTCTTAATCTCACTCACCTCTCTGACCACCATGGACATACGAAGTTTGGAGTCTGTAGATTACTGCAGTATTACTGTCAACTCTGTATTGGGTTTGCAAGTCATAGTCAATCACTGGGCTGCATTTTGTTTTACTCTTTTCCTATCAGCTTCGACAAAATGCTGGAGTGCTGAAGCCAATCTTTCACCTAACCTGCCTCTACATTTGGCAGCCACTCTGGACGTCTCTGAACTCCTTCTGGGGTGTGATCACAATTCCCATTTTTAAACGCCCCTTTTGTCCCATCACTGGAATCAAATTACTGGAGAACCTGCTCTTGGTTTGTGTTGGCCGATCCAGGAATTGCCCTGATTCTTGAACCTGGAACAAACATTCAGGCCCTAGATGTTGAATATGTCATAAAGAGGAGCCAGCATGTAATAAAAATGTGAAAGTCATACTTGTATCATTTTCTAGTACAATCGATAATTTAGTATATTGCTCACTCCACCATTACCATTCAGCAAGGGGACCAATCCTGTTCCAAGAAAAAAGGGGAGCTAGTCAACCACCCAATAACTACAGCATCATCCAATCTCTTCTTTACCAAACAAAAGTCCAAACCAACTTCTTTAACTTTTCACTGTTGCCTAAATTCTGTGTACCTACAATTATGTTGGTATTCACTACAGAGGAAGAATGACTGTCTATCCTATAGTTCAATAAGTGGATCTGCACATCTTCAGATGGACTGACTGCTTCCTTGCAAACCAACAATTTGTATTGCTGTAACACTGCGAAGGTTATCCAAAATATCATGGTGTATTTTATCCTGTACGTAAACACTGCTATTCATCTACCACAATCTAAAGGTAAATTTCATGATCAGCATGTTGACACACTATTCCAGCATATAGTTCCTCTTTTGAGGGTGGAATTCTATTAATTGTAACAGATGGAAAATCTCCAAGGAGCCACTGAGATCTGTGCCTGAATTCCGACATGTGCTTCTGGCTCATGACGTTCTGTACCCAGTGCACAAATTCATAAAATCCATCCTCTGCTTCCTTGTTCCCTTTCTAATTATTTAATGTTTGCCAACATGGAATTGCAGCTGTTGTTTATTGATCCTTGTGTCTAAAAGACCTGGGGATCTGAATCTATTGTTTCTTATTAATCATCATAAGTCTAATTGATTAAGTATGATTTTAAATGGGGCTACAGATGACACAGGAGAGGATTCTCTTTTTGTCTAAGTTTTGGCATTTCGCAAACAAAAAGGTTTAATTGCACTGATTAAAAATAAAATCTTTCCAGTTTAACATGTCCAGACAATAGTTAGATAATACACAACAGAATACTTTTTTTTTTATCCTTTTTGAAGAAGGTCATCAGCACTTACCAGCTGCTGACATTGACTAAGCTTTCCAGCAGAAATGTGGAGACTTAAAGCTACTGGGCGGTTGTTAGACTGAAAGAAATCAACCTTTTGTTTTTAAATATACAATATAAGGCATGGTTAAGAACTTCAGCTATATTTTTAGCATCAAAACACCAACATATAAAGCTAAATGGAATTAAAGTCAATTTTCAAATTACTGATCTTACCACAGATGACACAATATTCTATGTGCTTGCCTCCAATCTGCCCTTTGGGCCATGCACATAATTAGAAATATTATGTAAGGAATAACATTCTGATTGACAAACTACCTGAATCTATTAGTGCTTGATTACAACAACCACGCTTGTGATTAAGATTTCCAAAAATCAACAATGCATTCACAATCACCAATTACATAATAATAAACCTTAGTTCTGCAAAGGATTCAAGAATTTATTGTTTCTTCTCTATAACATCAGATAATATGTTTAAGGGTCAAATTATATAGACTTTAATCTTTCAAATAATCAGTGACTGAAATAGCCTGCATATAACATAGCCATGAGGCTTCATTTAAAATGAGGTAGTTTGATAGGAAGGAAGTCTCCATTAGTGGTTATGGATTTAGTTCCAACCGCAACCATAAGCAAGTTTTCTTTGCTAGTTTTTTATTTCTCCCCACTCCCTTCTTTTCTCTCCCATGAAAACATTCTTTCAGACACTTCGTGCCCAAACCACAAATTTCAAAATGTTATTTCAAGCAACATGGAAATAATTTTGTATTTATCTTATCCATTACCATTACTATTAGTCACTCGGTATATGGTTTCAAGTATAAAAATTACTACCATATTGCGGGAAATAAGTGGTTACATAGTAACTGGAGTTAAATTGAACACAGAAAAGATGTCTGCACAAATCCATTCTCAATTCCAACAAAAGTACCCTGAAACAAAACTGGAATCAAAAATACTGTATTACATCCAAACTTTAGCCCAGTTGTAAACACTGTGGAACATGTCTATTTTTCTCTAGTTTATTACAGATTATTTGCCAGTTGGCATCAGCTTTAAGTTTCAAGAAGTATTTAATATTTAAATTCAAACCAGCATTTGGGATTTTGTAGTAAAGCACAGATAGTGAATTGTCATTGTATGAGATACAGATTTCAGTGATAAATGTTGGTACATACTCACAACTCCCTAATTCAACACTTCTCTGCTGGGATGCAAAGGAAATGTTTGAATGTACAATTTTCAGCTACTCAACAGAATTCCTAGCAATTGATTACAAAGATTAACTCGTAACAGGTGATTTGTCTGTCATCTTGACCAAGGAATGACAAATGGCAAATAAAAGATGTTTAATGATGTCACAACAACTCTTCACCAACTACACGTAGTCCTTACTTTTGATCTACGCATTAGGCTGGTGCCTATCTGCTCAACAAATTGCTAAGCTTAAAGAAAGGGAGAACTTGCATTTATATAGTGCTAGAGAGTAATATACTGGCACAGAGTGAGAATTGTTTAGCAGACAGGAAACAATAGGAATTAATGGATCCTTTTTAGAGTAAAAAACTAATTGGGTGCCACAGGCATTAGTGCTTGGGTCCCAACTATTCATAATATATATCAATGATCAACACAAAATTAGATTGGATTGTGAATGGTGAGGAGGATATAAAAGAGGCTTCAAGGTGAGTTACACAAGTTAAGTGAAAAGGTCAAATAAATGGTATTTTCAGTATAATGTGGAGGCATAACTCAGGGTTTGCTGATGTAGATAGTGTCCTGATAGGGGGAAGTTTTCACATTTGGCTTTTTTGTTTAGCGTTGCTGTTAGCCATCAGGTAGATTGAAAATCAGAAGCAAACCATCACAAAATAAGAAGAAAGTATGCAAAATCTATTCACTTACCACGAAGGCCCAGCCTTCTCAACCTAACACTTTTCCTGTGGTGACAATCAGGTTAAGAACACCACCACGTGTCAGCTTATTGTCCTAGGAACATGGAGAGGTCTGGAGCCAATGTGGCGCATGTTATCACACAGTGCTTGGTGCTCATGCTTTCTGTTATGAAAGTGGTAGGCACCTAAAGGACAGAAATGCCCAAACAACCCTTAAAGAGCCATCTATTTGCAATTTTTTTCAGCTTCCGCTGCAGCATGAGCCTATCATCCCCTCTTAGGTTCACATCATTCATCCTGACACCATTGTGTTGAAGAGGATTGCTGGATAAAGTTGGTGAGTGAAAATTTTTGCTGTTGATCTTTATTGAATGACAGTGCCAATACTAGTGACAATGCAAAGGGAAATTTGAGACAGAGAATTTGAAATGAATATTCTGTTTGAGAATGGTGGATTTATGTCAGGGGTAAGGAAATTTATTTGAATTGAAGGAACACCTCTCTTGTATCTTTTGCTCCCAGTTTCTCCAGAAATGCATGTGTTCATGACTGATGGCATGAATGAATGTGTAAGTGAATTTTTTGTGGATGAGTTAAGTGGGTGAGGTTAGGGTGACACATGGTTAGGATGGTAACTGGGTGAGGTGGTACCTGAGTGGGATGACAAGTAGGTGGGGAGACAGTTGGCAGGTTGATAAGAATGAGAGTATCTGGTGGAAAAGGTGGTAGTGGGTAGGATTGTAGTTAGGTACAGTCATAACGGTATAGGGTTGTAAGTAAGTACAGTAGTGAGTGGCTAAGATGGAAGGGAGCAGACTGGTAGGCGGTCGGAAAACAGACCAGATACAGTGCCTGATGGGTAGGGTTGCAGTTAGGTAAGGTGACAACTTGATCAGGTACCAGGTGGGAGAGGTGGGTAGTGTAGCAGTTGCATAAGTGGGTGAGGTTGATACATTGATGAGGTAGGTAGGTGGATGTGTGGATATATAGATCAGGGGTCATTGGGTCAGGTTGGGAAAGGCTGTCAGGACATTAGCATGTCAGGTCCAGTTGGGGCTGGTTAGCCAATGTTGCCAAGGTCAGAAGGGAGAGGAGCAGGGTAGGCAATTGGTTGGGTAAGGGAACAGTGCGGTGTCCGTTGTGTAGCTGTCTAGGTGTTAAGCTAGCATTTTTCCAGTCTAATATTTTCTGGATAACTATCCAGGTAAATAATTTGGAACTCAGCATTTGAGGTGTTTTTGAAGGCTCAGGGGAATTGCAAGCTAGAAATTCAAGCTTGCCAGCATTTCCTATGGAACCATTGTGTTAGGACCTCCATGGCCTCTCAATATGAATCTTCAGTTGTACATCCGATCTCTGAAGATCTGCAGATCAGAAGATCTCTGTCAATTTCTTTGAGTACAAAAAAATTATGCACATCACCTTGTTTCTTCACACCATGCACAGTTTCTTGACACAAAAATTATGCAGGTCTTCATAGAGTTGCTCAAGGTGATGCAATGCCAATTAATTTTGCACCTATAGGGTCTACAATACAGGAAACAGTTCAATTTGCCTAATTTGTCTGTGCCATCATTTATGTTTTCTGTAAGTCTTCTCTCATGCCTCTTCATTCACCCCTAACAGTGTAATATTCTGTTCCTTTTTTACTCTTGTGTTTCTAACTTCCCCTTGAATACTTCTATTATATCTGCCTCAATAACTCCTTATGGGAATGCATTCCATATTCTTATCACTCTTTGAGTAAGGAGATTTCTCCTGAATTCACTCCTGTACTTAGCAGTCACTGTCTTATATTTATGATCTCCAACTTTGGTCACCCCAGCAAATGAAAACATTTTCTCTATTGTAACTTTATCTGAACAGTCAAGAAGAAAAAAGCTTCTATAAACTCTGATTGTGCTACCATAGAACTACATAGTAATGAACTGTATCAGATCCAGAACTTAGGTTTTTTTTCCACTTGGAACAATTATTTTGTAACCGTGAGCTGGATTTGTGTCTCAGCAGGCTGTAATGGCTAACGGCCATTGCTAAATTTAACCAGGCAGCCTGTTGCATATTTTCCACTACAACAGCTAACTGGCAAATTAAGAAATAACTCTTCAGGCCTGGGAAGGGATGGAGTACACTTAATCACATTAATCGTTCAGAAGGGTTTACTGTATACTTAAGTGTGAAAACAATTCATTTTCTTCCAGAAAAACCAAAAGCAAAAACTGCAAATATTAAAAATCTGAAGCAAATGTCAAAAATGCTGAAAATACTGAACAGATATGTAATGAGGAGAGTGTAATATTTCAGATGTGCCTTCCAAAGAGAAAAAGCTGTAAAAAAAATACATATTTTACAAAATTAAGTATGAACTGCAGAGCAAATGCAAAACAAATTTTGTTTAAAAGACAGGAATGATCATGGTAAGGTAGAATAGGAGGCATAAAAGCATGGAATATCTATCCTAACTTGTACCCAACACCCTGTTCTTACTTATGGTTCTTGACTGGGCAATAAAATTCTCCTCGTTTTCAAATCCCTTCATGACCTCACCTCCTCCCGGCAGATTTTAATGCTTTCCTCTGTGGCCCAATATCAAAAATTCCCAAAAGTAAAAGCCAGAAAAATAGTGAATGAGACAAACTTATCCGACTTCTCTTCAAGACTTCATAATGAAGTCTGACCAATACATTAATTTCCCTTTTTTTTACTGTATTTTACCTTGGCAAATTTTGTAGTTCAAAAGGAGGCTTGTGATGTGATCTAGCATAATGAGAGACCTTAAGATTCAGGGTCTTGGAAGCCCAAACGAGCTGCAAAATAGTACATTGTGAAATCCTGTACCTTCATTTTGAGATTCTTTAAAATGTCAAATTTAGATTCTGTGGAACATTTCCATCATCAATACCTTCTAAAATCTGGCTTCCATCTCTGGGACTTGGATTCTAATTTAGTCTGGATTGAATAGACGCCAATAGTAAATTTTCGTATTATCCTTTAAAAGCTACGGCTGCAAGTCACACTTTCTGGTGTGTGTGTACGCGCGTGTGTGTGTGCGCGTGTGTGTGTTTGTCTGTTTATGTGTGTGTGTGTTGCCACAAGCTGATCGTGATATGAGGCAGTAGATTATCAGGACTATTTAATTAGGTGGAAAGATACAAACTCTTCTGCCAAAATAGGAATACTGTGTTCACCTATATCTGATGAGAGTTTCCCTGAGTGGCCTTATTAAAATTTGTAATGGCTGCTCTAAGATAATTTATCTGATCTATACAAAGCACTTTATTGAAAGTGTGAATTAGATTATTTTCTTTAGGTTATTATTACCTTGCAGCCATTCTTTGGGGTTTATTATATTATTATTAATAATATAAAATTCTGGACTACTTTGAACATGATTGATTTGACATGATGCATTTCATTCAACAGTCCCAGTGAAGTCGTTGAAATATAGTCAACTGTAGTGAACTCTGAGTTTGTGGTTCTTACTTTCTCCTACAATACTTCAAATTGCTGGACATATTCCCAAATATGTATAATCAATTCCCTTGTTTTAGTTTTGATTGTCTAAAGGCATAGGAGGGGAATTTCCCAAACATTTTGTTCACTAATTGCCTCTCGGTTTTATCAGTTATCTTTACCCCTTATGGGATGCTAAATTGGTCAGTTGGTCTTTTTCTGGCCATGATTATTATTTGTTTATATATACTCACACAACTTCTACTTGCTAACAGAGAGGAACAGCTTATGTTTTCCATACCAGCTTAGCTATGAGCACTCATATTTCTGAATCAGAAAGTTCTAGTCAAGCACCATTCCAGTAACATCTAATCGAGGCTCACAGTGCTATTTTGAGAGAGTTCTGAATAGTCAGAAGTATTGTTTAAATATCACATTAAAGTGAAGCCAAGGTTGGCTATTCCTGATGTTAGACATGGTTTTTAATTATCTCACAGCAATGTCCAAAAAAGAGCAAAGTGTTTTTGCAACATTAGTGATGTCGACTGAAGGAAAATGTTACCTTTTTGTTATTTATGGAATCTGTTCATAACTGTTGACTGCCAGCTTGCTTACAAAATGACAGTACTGTAAATGTGTTTTAAAGAAATTAATTAGAATACATTGCTTTAAGTTGTTACGGAGAAATGTGATACCATGTAATATAAATTCAAGTCTTCCTCTCTTTTTTTCACCTGCTCCATTTCAAGAAACTGGATGAAAAAATGGAAGACACTTTGCAAAACAGAAAAGGGTGTGGACATCTTACCTATCATTTATACATCTTTCTTTTGCATTATAGCACTTGCCAAATACATTATTCTGATAAATATCTTAATTGTGAAGTATTTCAATTTTCACTTTTAATTTGTAAGGAATTTTTCACCTTCTAGATCAACAGATGAATTGTCAGCAAATATTGTGTAGAATACAGTGTGCATTTCTATCTCTGAAGTGTGTATTATTCTTGAATGAGAAAACTTGAGACATACATTTCAGATATTTGAGTTTGTCCAAAATGAAAAAGAGGAGTATAGTATTTGTGTTCAGGTCTATTTCTGCAATTTTTATTTTACCTGCTCATTTTATGATTCCAGCCTTTTCAAAATTTGGTTTCTCAAAGGTCTTGACAAAGATCCCTGATATATATTTTTGTGATCATTTAAAGATCAGTCATTATATACTTGAAATTCTCCTATCTCTCAATTATGATAACTGTTTATTACTCCTGGAATTTAAGGAACATAGGCCACATAAAAAGGAGTGAGAGACCAGCAACCAACTTTCACATTCGATCAGCGATCCCACTGGCTCAACTGAGATCATAATCTTCAGAGTTGAAAGAAGATTACTCCTGGCTTCTAAAGTAAAACTTCTTTTCTTGCTTCATTCTATATTTCACAACAAAAGACAATCTGCAGATATTGAAAAGATCTATATACCAAATTTAATCAGAAAAGTTTCCATAATTGTTAAAATAACCCTTGGCTGCTTTGAAGTGATGACTTTAATAATGAGTCCAAATCCCTGAAGCTTTGGTGAGGCGTTGCATGCTCAAAAATTTTTTTTTGTTGGCATTATAGCAGGTCAAAGCACCACCACTGGTCAATATTTTTGCCACGTCAAATGCTTTTTGACACCCTACAGGCCACTTCCAAGCTATTCCATCTTAGTGCATTTGATACAATGGAGCATGTGTATTTGCTAAGCTGAAGATGAATTTAGAATAATACACATCAATCCCTATGAATCTCCTAAATTCTTCTTTGTTTTCAGGCCTTTCCTGCTTCAACCTTCTCTTGCATTGGGTGGATACATTCGTCAACGATTTGGTGATCAGGTATGTTGGACTTGAGTGAATGAAGAAATACATGTACCTTTTATCTTTGACACCTTATTCGTAAAATCTTCGAGGACTTCATTTAATGTTGCAATGTATTCTTTCTTTGTCTTACTGTGAATTAGAATGTCATCCAAGAAGCAACCCACTCCTTTCATCAGGTTCCTGCTTGATTCAAGATGTTCAGGAACACAATGAATTCAGTAGGCTTTCCAAATGGTAATCTTTGGTACTGGAATATACTGAAATTAATGAAATTCTGGATTTTTCTGTCTGAATGGTGAGAAGTTCTTCGCTTTTGTCAGTTAATTCCAATTGCAAATATGTACTTGACATATCTAGAACACCATTCTACTGATGAAATAGAAAATATATTCTCACTGGTGAGATCATTCTTAAATACCTTATTTGCCCTTTGCTTATGATCTCCAGAAATGTTAATGGACTCATCTTGCTTTTTGAAATACCATAATTTTTGAAGCCCATTCACTGCTTTTCACCTTCTTCATTGTCCTGTTCTTTCTAATCTATCCAATTTTTCACTTGCTGCTTCTGACTGTGGTTAAGACATTGACCTTGTGAATTGTCGGTTGTACATTGTCTTTTATCTTGACTTGAGTCCTTTGGTGTCCAGCTTTATCATTTGATCTTCCTTGCTCAAAGCCCACTTTGTGCTCTCTCAGCACTTTCTCAATATCAGACATACTCTGATCCCAACTGTACATAACTCAGTCCAGTTTAACTTTATTCTCTGAAATCAATTTCTTCCCATCAGAGAGACTTTGCTTCCACCCAATATTAGGAGGAGCAATTAAAGTATGTGCCATCATGAGCCTTCTACAATTTCGTCTCTCACGTTGAATTCTAAATTAGTGCTTTACCTGCATTGATAGAAAATCTTTTTTGCTTTAAGCATTTAATCTACTGCAGTTTTATTTGGCAATTGTTTCCTTTGACAGAACATAGTCAGTGCAATTTCATTCTCAGTCACACCATAGTGTGAATCCAGAATTTCCTTAATTTTAGCATATTCCATTGAGTTCGGCATTCTTGAACAACATTGGTATGAGCCATATCAAAAGCATTTATTCCATCATGGTAAAGGAAAACATTATTTTATTCTCATCATTTATTTTAGTTGTATTTAGTCAAATGTGAAATATTGTTCATTATTAAATCAATCATCATGGTTAGTGTTGAATTCTTGCATTCTCTGCAAATATCCCTTCAGACATTTTTTCTCAATTCTGTACTATGTTGGCTCACTGTGTGTCTGAATATGACATGCACATATGGAACAAGCCTTCAAACTGCTCAAACATCTTGAAAATCAACCTTAGAAGTTCCAAAAATGTGTCACAATGATCTTCAGTCCTTAATTTCTCAAAGTAAATGTAAAAAAAAAACTCTCATTATGGTTGCCATCTCTCTGTTGTGCATTGCATTAGGAAAGATTAAAAAGTGAGCTCACGGTCAGCTACCAAGAGTGAACTAACTTTATTTACACCTCCCCAACAGAAAAGGCAGCAGGTACTGTGATATAACAAACCTTGTAATGTACTGCACATATGTTTCATGAGCTTCTTTATATCTTGCTCCATCTCACCCTATCTTCTAGTCCTCTGTCCACCATATAGATTAATAATTTCCCCTTAAATTCATTTATAACTAGATAGAGTGCCTACCCTTTCTGAACAGTAATTAACTTTAACTGCAGATATTACTGTGCAAATAATAACAGCCAATCCCTATGTTTTAGAGAGAAACAGTTAAAAATTTAAAAAAAAGTGAAGTTTCTTGGATCTCCAGCAAAACATTGGTCCAAAATTTATCAGGAAATTTAGCCGGGAGTCTCATAGCATCTGCTAACAAGCTGATAATGATGCAGTGGGGGAACAGGGCATCTGGGACTTGAACAAACAGGGCAGGCAACAGGATTTCTCCTTAACTGATGTGAGTTAATGATTTGATAGTAAATGCATAAAAAAAACTGAGAACATAGGTGAGTTAGAGAGGGTGAATGTAATATCTCATCTGGTGTTAGGAGAACAATAAAGAGAGATATTGGATTGAGTGAAAGGAAAAAGACAGAGAGAAAATAAACAGCAGCAGTATAATGTTAAAGTTTTGCATTCTAAAATTTCAGAGAGAAAACTTTTTAAAAAATGAAGGAATAGGTCTGCACATTTGTAGTAATTAATTTCTGGTGCTAGAGAGTTTAGTTAATATTAATATTAATAGCTTGATTAATATTTACCACATTATTTAAAGGGTAACTACTCCTGCAATAACAAGATGTAACTTGAGCAATGAGTTTCACAATTAATGGGTTAATAGACAAGTTCCTTTTAAAAGGGACAAACAGATAAATCTTCTCTGGAGCCTTCAGTCAGCAATTTTATTTTGTGCTTGGTTTCACAGTGAAATTATCGAAACGAGAAGGCAATATTCCTCAACAGGAGCGTGACCCCTATGCCTGAAAGATAGCCTTGATTCAATAATTCCTCTCTTGTATTATGGTGCACTTTAAATGAGCGACGTGCGTAAACAGTCCTGTGTGACTCATCTTATAGTATTCAATCTTCCACCCAACTTCCAATCAGCGACTTCTCTCGTTGGCATTTGTGATTAGACATTTGCTTTGTATGGAACCGTGCACATGAACTCACATTCCACCATCTGTGCCACAGCAGGTTGAAGCATCAACACAAAATGTCACCATCTTTTGGTGTTAATTTTAATTTGCTTTCGAATTTCAAGGCTTATCGGTAGTTTTTTGTTTTTTAAAAAACTGAGAAATAAATTATTGAAATCTTACATTGAGGTTGATTTTTTTTCATTTTACAATGCTGTTGTTAGCAGGGCAGCATGAACTAGTCAGCCATTATCCAACTAAAATCAATTGAAAATGATTATTTACCCCACTATTTTTTTTCTTACAATACGGACGTGATTATATGCTCTGTGAAATGTAATGGTTACTGACTTGTTACAGTCTTGAAAATGAAATGTCAGGAAAGTCAACTGCACAGAGATGAGTAATGCAGGGTATGAAGTTAAATATTCTGACATTTCACTTTGGAAAAGCAGAATATATCAAGCATGTTGCCATGAGAGAATAAATGGGTCAGGTAGATCCTCTGAAAGGATGTCTTGATATGCTGGTTAGCTGTTTCTTACTTAATCTTCTGATGTGTTTGACCATCACTGTGATAAAATCATTGGTGTCCTACTAACGTTTCATCAGGGTTATCCTTTTTAGCCAGCGTTTGAGTCACCTGGGATATCTTTCTAAATCAGACCAACTTGACTCTTTTTCCTGGACTGCAAATTATTATTGATGTGTGGCAGTCTCCCAGTCAAATTTCTGCCACCAAGAAAGTGCTCAGTATTGTCACTGAAAGGGTAATGCAGATGGTACTACAATGGGATCACATTGTTAACAGAAGAAAATGACTGAAAGCAGAGTCGTGATCAAAAATATTACTGCGGAAAAGAAGAAGATAATGGGAGAATTGGCCAAAAGGCCGGTTTTAATACAGTCTTCATGGAAGGATTTAGGGTGAGAATATCAGAGCAATCAAAACATAGTGTAAAAATAGAGTGGCAGATGATTTTGGTATCAGAGGAGAGAAAATATATTGTAAGTTAGAGAGAACAAGAATGATAGTCAAGTTGGACTTGTTGAAGATGTGCTATGGAGTGGAATTTTAGACCTGCTGGTTGAGAGAGGTTGAAGGAGAAGACACTGCCAGATAGCATTTTAATTATTGAATCTAGTAGTTACAAATGTATGGACGATGTTTTAGCAGTAAATACATTTAAGCGGCAACAGTAATACATAATTTTTCATAGGTAGCTATTGTGATGGAATAGACAGCAAATAAAGCCTTGCATTGTTTTATGAATTGAAATGCTAGACTCAGGGTTTAAAGTTTTGATAGCTTGGTTCAGCTGGAGGCAATGCCCAGTGAGAGGGATCGAAACAGTTAGTAGGAAAGGGAGTTTATCATGTGGGCTGAAGACTGTGATTTCTTTTTAGGGAAATTTCAGCTCAGCCAAGATATCACAAAAGCTGTGAGAAAGTTGGGGATCGCTGTCCAGAGTTGATTGAATGGGGAGGAGTGGTGAGGGTCATTTCAGGGTAGACACACAGAGCAAGAAGGGGTATTGGCTGTCATTGAGCATGCCCTGTATGATGCTGGGTCTGTTGATCTAGCATTGAGTGCCTTGGAAGGACAATTCCCCTGCTATTTGGTGTCCACACCAACTCCAACAAGTTTGTTTGTTGTGCTCTCTGCATAGAGTGTCCTCCAGTCGCTGTTGGATGAGCATTGACAGTGGCAGATCGAAGCCTGTGTGGCCATTAAAATTCCACTTAAGGACCTCAATTGGTACAGGGTGGCAAGAAACATCCATGGGCCTGCCAACCACAGATCTAAATGGAGTGGAGGCTTTCTTGGTCTACCAGTCTTGTGGCTGATTACATGCCCCAACAATTCAACTTGAGAGGGCTCAAGATTCCATCCCAATGTAATACAGAGGAAGATGATTGTGGTTATTAGAGGCCAATTCTTTAAGTTGCAGCATTGCCAGAATTCCTCAAGGTAATGTTCTCGCCACTTCTTCAATAACTTCTCCTCCAATGCAAGGCGCTAATGGGGATATTTACCAATGATTGCTCAGTGTTCTGTTCCGTTCACAGTTCCTCACTTATTGAAGCAGTCTACAAGCACGTATGCAAAATGACCTGGAGGCCATTCAGACTCAGACTGATAAAAAACATTCTTGCAGCACTAGTGTGAGGCAATGGCCAACTCCAACAAAACTGAATCTAACCATTTTCCATTGCCATTGACTGACATTACCATCACTAAATTCCCCACCATCACATCATGGGGTTACCATTGATCAGAAAATGAACTGGTCCAGCAATTTACATACTGTGGCTGCAAGAGAAAGTCAAAAGCAAGGGAATATTATGGCTACGAATTCACCTCCTAATTCCTGACCACAATCTACAAGACCAATATCCACAAGATACAGTCAGGAGCTTGATGGAATACATCCTACTTGCTGGATGAGTGTTGTTTCAACTAAACTTATGACACCATCCAGGAAAAAGTTGCTTGCTTGATAAACCCCCAATCTTTAAACATCCATTCCTTCTAACACTAGTGTAGCACGATTATAATAGATTCCACTTACAAAATGGACTGCACAAACTTCTAAGCCTTTTTCTTACAAACCCATGACCTCTACCACCTAGAATGACCAAGTATAGCAAGCGCATGGGAACCCTGCTTCCACAAGTTCCCCTTAATTCATTCACTGTTCTGACTTGCGAAATACATCACTGTCCCTTCCCTTTTTACTTTGATCAAAACCCTGGAATTCCCTTCCTCATAACACCATGGGTGTACATTCATCACATGGACTGCAACAGTTCAAAAAGGTAGCCTTCCTGCTCCTCTGATGCTGCTTGGCCTGCTGTGTTCATCCAGCTCTACACCTTGTTATCTCTAAAACACCTAGTCAGGGGCAATTAGGGGATTATGGTCAATAAATGCTGACCTTGTCAACTATGTTGAACTAAATTATTAATTCACATTTTGATGTGATTTGACATGCTTTGACTATTTTCTGTCCGGTTTTATGGGAATTGGATGTCAAAGGCATGAGAAAAAATATAATTTTAAAAGACAAGTGAAGATTACGAGAGGCCAATAGCAACATTTTCCATTTAAAAAAATAATAGTGGCATTTGAAAATGATGTTTCTTCTCCATGCTACATACAGTGTAGTTCTCCCAAAATGTTGGTGTTAGCATTGCTTAACAGACAAGGAATACCACAGGGATGCTACAGCCAAGATAACACTATGGGACTCATCTCAAAAATTGTTGCTGGCAGCAACATTCTATCCTGCAGATAGAATGTACACTGTATTGTTTAGTACAACAGATTTGCAGTTCAATCTCCATGTTTGCTATGTGAAATAAAGTGTCGAGGCAGTGTTCGAGTTGTTAAAAAATTTTAGCAGAACTATACCTTGTCTTAGCTCTCAATATTCTCAATTTTAAGCAAATTGTGCAAATCAATGCCTGCACAAAAAAAAAGGATGGCCAGTGGAGCATCTGGACTAAGTTTGCAGCTCTGTAGCAGTTAAAAGACCTTAAAAGATAATTGTTTAAATGCCTGCAATTTCCCAGGAATGGCAGACTAGACCAAGTGCTACAATATTGCAGTAAAATGAAGAATGTCTGACTGAGAACGGCTTGATACGATGGCAAAACTCTTAATCCATGAACTGTGGCAAAGAATGGGTTTCTCGTCCGGTACAGACATATATTCTTTCGAAAAGACGCTGGTTTAGCCAATAATGTCAAGCAGTTTGTCTGAACCAGTGGTGCTGGATACAGGTCAGCAAGTAGAAAGATGTCCTGAAGAAAATTGCAAAGGTAATGCTTCAGCACAATTCTCTAGACAAAGTACGTATGAGTGCCTTCAAAATGTATCTTCCTGACATGTAATTTCTTTCACTCTAACCTATCCAAAGTATTCATGGGAGCTTAACCTGTGTAGTTCTACCAAGATAAAAATATTAAATACTTACCATGCAGGATATATTTGACAAGTATAAATGGCACCTTATAATTTCAGCTCTAGTAAGGTAGCAATCTTAAAGTGACCTGACGCAGAAAATCTAAGTGCACCACAATTTGCATGATGATATTCACTTACCATCAATTAAATTGGGATGTTGTGCAGCTACATGTTACTTATGACTCCATCTCATACAAGCATAGTTTCATAGCATAGAAATAGGCCCTTTGGTTCATTGTGTCCTTGCCAGTCATCAAACACCTCTCTGCTCCTATCCATATTCCTGAACTATTGTGTGGTCAAGCAACCACGGGCCCAAAATTGAACATTCTATATTAGACTATAGCTGAAGAAATTGGGCCCGACAGGAAATTGGCCAAATGAAATAAACAGCAGCCAGCAGCTATTGGGCCTACATCCTATGAATTATTGGAGCAAAGTGAAGTTCTAAGTTAACTTACATACCAAGATGGTATTTTCCTTACTCAATTAGAGACATCTTCTTTGTGCTAAGCACCAAAATCCACTCCCATATCACAGACAATATTCTCTAATAGCCAAAGTAATGGGGTTTGTGGAATGTCTGAGAGTGTAATATATCTACAGAAATGACAGAAACATCACATTCAGTCATGTTTTCTTAGATTTCGGAAAGTCATTGAATAATCATGTTCTCTAAAGGCATGATTTAAGCTGCAAATTGATGAGGAATTTCAGTGCCTGATATTTCTGAGAGATGCAGAGAGAGCAGGGAAGTTCAGTAAAAGGAGGGGTAGAAGAAGCCTGGAAACCTTAAGGATATGTGAGCTGAATATAAAGTCAGAACTTTATTACGAGTCCATCAGCCAGTCAGATTAACAGTCTAGCCGGCTCAATTCTAGCTAGGTAAGCACGAGGAGGCAATATTTCCTTCAGACTCACTGTGGTTTGAAGGATCAGATGGTTTGCTGAACTGGAAATATTGCCAAATTCAGAATTAGTCTAAATAGAGATATAAATGTGAGGGTGAAAATTGACGGAAATTCTTCCAATTCGGAAAGATCAGAGGGTGTCTAAGCCCAGAAAATGAGAGTGATATGTTGCTGTTTAGTAATGGGGGTGCAGTTAGCAGATTGTAGGGCAGGCAGCCCAGGGTTAATGCTTGGGGTTTGAGATCAGCAAATCATGGGGCAGGAGGACTGCGATTAAGAGTTGGGGGTGTGTTGCGTCAGCCATGATCAGCAAGACATTTGCTTGAGGGAGGAAGCATTCTTCCTTCATCTGTCTCCTACGTTGTGATGTAAAAGCTCGTGCCCTCTGCTGCCAGCTGGTCTAAACTCAACATAACTGCCAATTACCTCAAATCTTGGGAAACACTGCTGACAACAGTAGAGTTTTAATCCAAATCTCAATTGCAATGGGAGTAATATTTCTAATGAAGTGTCCCACCTCATAGAATCATAGTTTTACAGCATGGAAAGAGGCCCTTCGACCCATCATGTCTGCACTAGGCATCAAACACTGATCTACTCTTACCCATATTCCAGCACTATCATGTGTTCAAGCAACCATGGGCATACCTGAACATTCTAAATTAAACCATAGTCAGAGAAATTGGGCCTGACAGGAAATTGGCCAAATAAAATTAAACAGCAGCCAGCAGCTACTGGAAAACAAGGTCGAAGAGGTCCAAAGATTCAGGGGAACAAGTTACAGCCAGCATGACGGTTGTGTATTAGAGAAGTATCGATCGGACATTCTGGCACCCTGACTTCCAGCTGGCACTTTACACCTCCCCAGACTATCAACAGTGTAGGGTGGCGGCATGACCCATTGGATGTTCTGAACCCTGATCCCATTGACCAAAGGCCACTGAATATTCTCGAAGGTCTGGGGCGAGGGGAATAAGAACACATGCTTGGAAGCCACCCACCTTGGTGAAAACTCACAGCAAGACTCATAGCAGAAGACAATGCAGCAACACAAGAAAACCCAGGAGAAGATCTGCCCTGACCTGCCAGACCCATCTTTGTGAAAACAGCCAACCCTACATCACAGAGGATGGAGATTCCAATAGCCCAACTCAAACATGCGGATCGTCGTGGGTAATATCCTTTTTCAAACAGATAGTGCTAGATGTAGAATAAATATTGAATTTGGGAAATGCGCATATGATGTTTTTAATAATGATTATTTTGTTAATAAAATCAAGTTGAACCGTAAACTGAATTCTGTGTCTCTTCGTCCTCCTCACCGATAAGAGTGCTTGGGTAAAGTGTTTTTAATCCATAAACAGGTCAAAGTGTCCAAAGCACAGACAACAACTGCATTTCCTGTAATACTCTAATTACTTCTTAAATGTTGTGATCACTCCTGCCTGTACCACCTTTCAGAGAATGAATTCTATATTCCCACTATCCTTTTGGTGACAAAAATCTTCCATAAGTCTCTACCAAACATACTGCACCTTAGTTTAAACATATTTCTCAGAATTTTGTTTACCTCAAGCAGAAGGCAGCACACACCACCTTCTCAAGGTCAAATCGCGATAGGCAATAAACGCTGACCTAGCCAGTTACACCCACAGTTTAAGATTGAAGAAAGGGCACCCTCTCAGCCTTTTCTGCTCTAAGGAAAACAATCCCAGCCTATCTAGTCTTTCTTCATAGATAAAACATGCCAGCCCTGCTGAGTCTACTCTGCACCCTCTCTGGACCGACCATTCTCTTCCTATAATGTAACATACAGAACTGTACACAGAACTCCAGCTGTGGCCTAACTAACATCTTATGCAGCTCCACCATAACCTCACACTCTTGTTTTCAATGCCTAATAAAGGCAAATATCCCATATGCTTCTTAACCACCATATCACTTACCCTGTTGCCTTCAAGAATCTATATACATGTACACCAAGGTCTCACGAATCCTCTCTACTTTCTGGGACCCTACCATTGATTGTGTACTTTCTTGCTTTGTCAGTCGTCCCAAACTGCACTTCCCCTTTTACACACCTCCCTGTCTCATCCCAGATTAATATGCCCTGGAATATTGAGCTGCCAGTTCTGCTCCTCCCTCAGCCATGTCCCTGTGATAGCAATCATATTGTAGCCCCATGTGGTATTCAGTAGTCTCAGCTCACCTGCCTTACAACATTTCTTACATTAGGATAAGTGCTCTCCAGCCTTGCTGAGCTTCCTTTTGTCTAACATGACTATATATGCTCTGCTTTCCACACTGGCTTGTATTTTTATTCTTTTGTTTCTCTCTATTCCTTCATAGGACATGGGTGTTGCTGGGCGACAAGCATTTATTCAGCCACAACACTGGCATCTATCCATCAATATGGAAAATTGCCCACCTATGTCCAGTACAAAAAAGTAGGATCAAACCCAACCCGGCCAATTACCGCCCCATCAGTGTACTTGCGATCATCAGTAAAGTGATGGAAGGTGTCATCAACAGTAGTATCAAGCAGCACCTGCTTCTTAACAACTAAGATTTGGGTTCTGCCGGGGCCACTCAGCTACCAAGCTTTCAGCCTTGGTTCAAACATGGACAGAAGTATTGAATTCTGGTGGGGATGTGAGAGTGACAGCGCTTGACATCAAGGCCACATTTGATGGAGCACTAGCAAAACTGGAATCAATGGGTATCGGGGGTAACTCTTCACTGTTTGGAGTCATACCTGACACATAGGAAGGTGATTGCGGTTACAAAAGTAGAAATTGCTGGAAAAGTTCAGCAGGTCTGTCAACACCTGTGGAGAGAATTCAAAGTTAACATTTTGGGTCCAGTGACCCATCTTCAGAATTGATGGTCACTAGGAAAATGTTTTTTATGCAAACGATAAGGTGGGGCCAGTGGGTAAGGAGTCAATGATTGGTGGAGGTAGAGCCCAAAGAGAGAGAACAGTTGGACAGACAAAGGAGCTGATAATGAACAGCCTGGGAGAATGAATAGCTACTAATGGGAAATTTACTGGCTAACAATGGGGTGTGTGCTATAGCAGACCAAGTGATAACAAGTGTGTTGGGGTTGGGTGAAAGACATGTGAGAAGAGCCTCAAGCCCTAAAATTGTTGAACTCGATATTGAGTTGAGAAAGCTGTGGAGTTCCCAAGCAGAAAATGATGTACTGTTCTTCCAGCTTGCATTGAGCTTTGCCTGAGATAGAGATGTTGGTCAGGAAACAAGGTTATGGGTTGAAGTGGTAGTCAACTGGAAGTTCAGGGCCTTTTTCGCGGTCAGAACGTAGATGTTCTGTGAAGCAGTCACCCAGTCTACACTTCGCTTCCCAATGAAGAGGAGACCACATTGTGAGCAGTGAATGCAGTAGACTAGATTGTGTGTAGCGCAGGTAAAGTGCTGCTTCACCTGGAAGTTGTGTTTGGGCCCTTGGATTGGGCCCTTGGATACTGAGGAGAGAGGAAGTAAATGGATAGGTGTTACACCTACATATGCAGGGGAAGGTGCCGTGGGGCTGGAGGGGGAATTAGGAGTGAAGGAGGAGTAGACCTGGGTGACCCAGAGGGAACGGTCTTTGCAGAAGGTTGACAAGGGAGTGGAGGGGAGTCCATGTCTGGTGGTAGCATCCCACTGGTGATGGCAGAAATGGCAGTTAATGATCCTCTGGATGTGGATGCTCGTGGGATGGTAGGTAAGGACAAGGTGGTCCCTATCACTGTTGTGGGAGGAAAGAGAGGATGAAGGCTGAAGTGCGGGAAATGGATTGGAATTGGCTGAGGGCCCTGGGGAATCCTCAGTTGAGGAAGAAGGTGGACATTTTGTTGGCTCCATTATCGAAGTTGGCATCACCACAACAGATGTGACAGAGACAGAGGAACTGGAAGAGTGGAATAGAGTCTTTATGGGAAGCAAGGAGTGATGATGTACAGTCAAGGTAGCTGTGGGAGTTGATTGGTTTGTTAGTGGATATTGGTGGCCAGCCTGTTGCCAGAAATGGTAACAGAGATGTCAAGGAAGGGAAGGGAGGAGTCAGAGATTGACCAGGTGAAAGTGAGAGGGATGTGGAAATTAGAAGTAAAATTGATAAAGGTTTCCAATTCCGGACGAGAGAAAGAAGCAGTACCCAGGACATCATTGAAATACTGGAGAGAAAGTTGTGTGTTGGGGCCAGAATATGACTGGAAGAAGGAATACCCCAGAAAGAGAAAGACATAACTGCGGTCCATGCAGGTACCCATAGCCACCTGTTTGACCTGAAGAAAGTGAGAGGAGTTAAATGGGAAGTTGTTCAGTGTGAGGACCAGCTTGGCCAAGCAGAGGAGGGCGGTAGTGGATAGGGACAGTTCAGCCTTTTTTTCCAGGAAGAAGCGGAGAGCCCTGTGACCATCCTGATGGAGGATGGACATGTAAAGGAATTGCATGTCCATAGTAAAGAGGAGGCGGCTGGAGACCGCAAACTGGAAATTCTTAAACTGACACAAAGAGCAGAGGAATCATAGATGTAAGTGGGAAGGGACTGGACACTGGAAGAAAAACTGAGTTGAGGTAGGAAGAGATGAGTTCTGTGGGGCAGGACCAGGGAGAAACAATGGGTCTGCCCAGACAGTCCTGTTTGTGGATTTTGGGAAGGATGTAGAAGCGAGCTGTGCGGGGTCGGGAGACTGTGAGCTTGGAAGCAGTTTGGGGGGGTGGGGGGGGTGGGGTGGTGGGGTGGGGGGGCGGGGTGGAGATTCCCAGATGAAATGAAGTTAGTGACCATAGTGGACACAATGGCCTGATGTTCCATGGTGTGGTCATAGTCCGGGGGAGATAGGAGGAGGCATCTGAGAGCTGGTGCTTAGCCTCTACAATATAGAGGTCAAGGTGCAAGATAACAACAGCGTCACCCTTGTCAGCAGGCTTAATTACAAAGTCAGAGTTGGATCTGGGAGCATGGAGTGCAGTCAGTTCACAGCGAGACAGGTTAGAATTATTAAGGGGGCAGAGAAATTGAGGCGACCAATGTCTTGTTGATAGTTCTCGATGAACAGGTCGAGCGCAGGTAAACAGCCAGTGGGAGCGGTCCAGCTGGAGGGAGAGTGTTGGAGACAGGTGAAGGGGCCTGTGGAATGGGCAGAGGACTCTTCTTCAAAGAAATGGGCACAGAGGCGAGTGTGACCGAAGAAGAGTTTAACATCATAGATGATTGTGATTATTGGCCTTCAGCCATCTCAGCTCCAGGACATCTCTGCAGGAGTTCCTTCAGGTAGTTGCTTCATCGATGACCTTCCCAACATCATAAGGTAAAAAGTGGGGATTTTCCCAATTATTGCATAATGTTCAGCAGCATTCGCAACTCCTCAGATACTGAAGTAGTCCATGATCAAATACAAGACCTGGACAATGTCCAAGCTTGGGCTGACAAGTGGCAAGTAACATTCACACGACAGAAATACCAGGCCATCTGTAATAAGAGACAATCTAACAACAACACTTTGACATTCAATGGTATTACAATGACTGAATCCCCCAACATCCTGGGAGTTACCATTGGACTAGTTATCCAAATACAGTGGCTATAACAGCAAGTCAGAAGCTTGGAATACCGCGGAGAGTGACTTGCCTCCTGACTCCCCAAGGCATGTTCACAATCTACAAGGCACAAGCCAGGAGTGTGATGGAATACTCCCCACCTGCCTGGATGGGTACAGCTCCAACATCACTCAAGAAGCTTGACACCATTCAGGAGAAAGCTGCATGCTTGATTGACACCACATCGACAAACATCCATCAACAACAGTCAGTAGCAGCAGTGTGTACTATCTACAAGTTGCACTACAGAAATTCACCTAAAACACAACACCTTCAAAATCCATGGCCACCTCTAACTAGAAGGGCAGGGGCAGTAGATACATAAGAACACCACCTCCTGCAAGTTCTATATTTGTCTGTGCTTCACTCGCTATTCTACCTTGATTCTGTACCTGATTCCCCTGCCAAATTAGTTTAAACCCATGCCAACAGCACTAGCAAACACCCTCACAATTTAAGTCAACGCTTGTTTGCAATAAACAGATAAGAACAACTTTCACATTATAAAATATTGATACAGACAGCACACAAACAGATTTGCTAAGACTTTCTATAGAGAAGTATTAAGTAGAATGAAGAACAGGTTAAATGGGAAAAGTTAGGAGAGTGACTGAACCATTAGTTTGAAAAGGTAGGTTTTGATGTGTTTTGTAAAAGGATAACAAAGCAGAAAAGTATAAATAACAAGGTCCAGAAAATACAGTCAAGAAAATTGAATGCTCTGATATTTTATATCTACCCTAACCCTGACCCTATTGTGAGATGAAGGAGGGTGGTATGGCACAGAATTCTGCATCAGCAAGCAAAAGCAGTGGGATAAGTGGTTTGAAGAATGTTTCAAGATCAAGAGATTTGGATCCGGAGACTACATCAAGACTTACCTTTTCAAACTAACTTTCATTCTCTCTCCTAGCTTTTCGCACTTCACTTATTCTTCATTCCTCTGAATAATTGCTCATCCTTTGTAATGTACTTTTAATTGGATGACTGTGGGGTTGGAAGCCAATGTAAATCAATCAGAGGTTGGTGATGAGAAAACAGTGCATAATGCACGACAGATATAGACACTTGATATTTTGAACAAATAGGACATTATAGAGAGTAAGTATTGATTTTCTTCTATTCATTCATTGGACGTGGGTGTCACTGGATGGACCAGCATTTATTTCCCTTCCCTGGGTGCCCTTGAGAAGGTCAATTACAGAGGAAAGGGACAATTTACTTTACATTCAATGATTAAAAGGCTGGCAAAAAGAGAATTGATTTAATTGTGTCTTGAGAATGTGTGGATGAAAGTTTCAATGGTCAGGGTAGTGACATAACAGCAGAAGAAGTTAGTATTGGAAAGATTGAAGAAAGCTGACTAAAGGTAGACAAGATGTGGGAAACAAAGCTCAGTGAAAGTTTGATAATGATAGTAAGGTTCAACCTGAGGGGATAACATCAACTGCAGGAAGAGTTCATGGCAGGAAAGAAAGACAAGTAAATATGGAGTTCTTTTCACAATTCGTGATGTCTCAAAGCACTTTACAGTCATTGAAGTAATGTATGAAACTGTTATAATATAGGACACACTGTAGTCAACATGCACACATCAAACTCCCATGAATAGCAACATGATAATCAGATGTTGTCATCATAGAATCCCTACAGTGTGCAAACAGGCCTTTCGGCCCAACACATCCGCGCCGACCCTTGGAGCATCCCACCCCGACCAATCCCCCTATTACCCGCCTAAGCTACACATCCCTGAACACTATGGGGTAATTTAGCATGGCCAATCCACCTAGCCAGCATATCTCTGGATTGTGGGAGGAAACCGGAGCACTTGGAGGAAACCCATGCAGACACGGGGAGAATGTGCAAACTCCACACAGACAGTTGCCCGAGGGTGGAAACAAACCTATGGTCCCTGACGCTGTGAGGCAGCAGTACTAACCACTGAGCCACCGTGCTGCTTGAGATATTGCTTGAGAGAAAAATATTAGCTAACACATTGAGGATAACCATTGCCATCTTCATCAAAACTTTTATATTCAATTGAAAGGACAGAGGAGACCTTGGTACCATCAGGGTAAATATGAAAATGGAGCTCATGCTTACAGACGATGTTGCTGAAGAACAGCATTTAGATAAAAAAGAGGAGAGGCCAAGGAGAATTTCTTGTAGATTCCAGAGATGACAAGTTGCTACCACCATTGTGCTGGTATTTCCTTGACTGAAAGGAATGGAACCACACAAAGGCAAGTCCATTGCCCAAGGGGAAGAAATGGTGTTAAAGGAAGGGAAGAGTTCATTTTATTATATCAGGTAATGCTAAAGTCTGTGGTACGATAACGCACATCATTCAATTAGGACATAATATATGATATTAGATTGGGTAATTTTAATGGCTTGAGATGATTGAAACCTGTTTGGATGCTTTTGAAACAGAACAGACAGAGAAGCATGAAGCTTACACATGTTGAGACAAGGATCTAGTTAAAACGTTGATGGATTGATAGGATAGATTTGCAGAGTAGGGGTGCTGTTTGTGATTTTGAAACAAAACAAGAATTTGGGCATCAAATGGAACCATGGAAACAGGTATGGTATTTAAGTCATCTGGAGTGAAATATGAAGACAAAAGGAATAAAATGTGAATCTCATGAAACAGCCTACTCATTTTACAACTACAATATGGTAATACTGACAGCATACTGGTGAGAACTTGACAACTAGATCACTAGCCCATTTCCCTCCTGTCATCCCTGGCTTCAGTGTTTTTTTTTATCTGTTCATGGGATGTGGCCATTGCTGGGCAGACCAGCATTTCTTGTCTATCTTCAACTGCCCTGGGAAAGGTAGTGCTGAGCTGCCTTCTTGAACCACTGCAATCATTGAGGTGTAGGAACATTCTCAGTACTGTTAGGGAGGGAGCTCCTGGATTATTACCAGGCAACAGTGAAAGAACACAGATATGTTTTTGATTCCGGATGGTGTATAGCTTGGAGGAGGGCTTGGAGGTGATGGTGATGCTAAGCATCAGTTGCCTTTGTCCTTCTTGGAAGTAGAAGTTTAAGGTTTAGTATGTTGTGAGAGGAAGCTTGATGAATTTCTGCAGTGCATCTTGTAAATAGTACACACTATTCTTCCTATGCACTGGTGGTGAAGGAAGTGAATATTAAGGTGGTAGATGGAGTGTGAATCAAACAGGCTGCTTTGTTCTGGATATTGTCAAGATTCTTGAGTGTTATTGGACTTGCATCCGTCCAGGCGAGTGGAGAGTATTCCACCACACTCCTGGGAGATAGGAGGTGAGCAATTCACTGCAGAATTAATGGCCTCTGACCTGGTCTAGTGGTCGCAATATTTATATGGCTAGTATAGTTCAGTTTCAGGTAAATGGTAGTCCTCAAGATATTTATAGAGGGAGAATTCAGTGATGGTAATGCCATTTAATGTCAAGGGCCGATGGTGAGATTCTCTCTTGTTGGAGATGATTACTGCTTGGCATTTGTGTGGTGCAAATGTTACCTGCCACTTATTGGTCCTGATCGGGATATTGTCCAGCCTTGCTCTGTGTGGACATGTACTCCTTCTGTATCTGAGGATTCGTGAATGATGCTGAACATGTGCAAGCATAAGCGAACATCCCCACTTCTGATTTTATGGTGGAGGCAAGATCATTGATGAAGCAGCTGAATATGGTGGAGAGTACACAGCTCCACTGGTTTTCAGAAATGCCCTATGAAAAGGGTGAAACACGAGGGTTAGTAAATAATGAAGATAGTGGTGAAAGTGGCACCAAGGTGAGGAAATTATTTGGAACAGTCTTGTTACAAATATTGTTATTATTATTATTTCTTATTACAAATATATTTGGGGTGGCACGGTGGCTCAGTGGTTAGCACTGCTGCCTCACAGCACCAGGGACCCAGGTTCAATTCCACCCTCAGGTGACTATCTGTGTGGAGTTTGCCCATTCTCCCTGTGTCTACATGGGTTTCCTCCAGGTGCTCTGGTTTCCTCCCACGGTCCAAAGATCTGCAGGTTAGGTGGTTTGGCCATGCTAAATTGCCCATAGTGTTCAGGGATGTGTAGATTAGGTGGGTTATAGGGGGATGGGTCTGGGTGGGATGCTCTGACATTCAGTGTGGACTTGTTGGGCCGAAGGGCCTGTTTCCACACTGTAGGGATTCCATGATCTTCTATTCTATGATTGTAAATAAAGATTTGATTCTTTTACCCTCAACAACAACAATAGAGATATCAAAACCTCAGTGAAGAGTCACCTTTTTTCTGCTTTAACATTCTTTATTCAGTTGGCATGGCTTTATCTGATTTCTTCCTGAAAAATGATTGCATTCATGAAAGGTTCTCGTTAGATAACGTCTCCACATGAGACTCTTAAGCAAACTGCTAACAGTAAGCTTACTTACTGACTAACAGGTATTCTTTAAACTCATGCATCCAAAAGCCTTATAGGATGTTGGCCTCTCTGAAACTTTTAACATTTCTATTTTTGGAACCTTTCTCTTCCCATCTTCCAAGTAAATCAGGACTTCTTTTCTGCTGCCCTGACTGTTTTGGAGACAACTAACTGCATTGTTTCTCTTACAAGCCTTTACCCTCAGAAGGATTTGCTTCTGTGTGAAAGAATCCTGTACACATAATGACCTTCACACTTTCCCAAATTAACTTGTTTCTATCTCTTGTCTCCCTGTCTCAAAGGACAACCTTCCATCCCTCACAGAATTGAAAATAAAACCAGAACAATGTTTCCCCTTCTGACACACACACACACACACACACACACACACACACACACACACACACAACGTAGAAATACAAATACAATGTAAAGCTATTCATAGTTCTATCCACTTCAGAACCCAAATTTCCAAATACTAAAAGCAATGCTGCCTCATAGCACCAAAGACACAAGTTTGATTTCACTCTTGGGCAACTGTTTGTATGGAGCTTACACATTCTCCCCATGTCTGCATGATATTCCTCTGGATGCTCTGGTTTCCTCCTACAGTCCAAAGATGTGCAGGTTAGGTTGATTGGTCATGCTAAATTGCCCATAGTGTCCAGGGATGTGCAGATTAGGTGGATTAGCTGTGGGAAATGCAAGGTTACAGGGATAGGGTGGGGGGTGGGTGGGGGCGCTTGGTCTGGGTGGGATGCTCTTTGAAGGGTCAATGTGGAATCAATGGGCTAAATGGCCTGCTTCCACACTGTAGGAATTCTATACATCATGAACCTTTATCACAATAGTTATCCTTCTGCCTTCATTTCCCTCAAATCTCTATTGTCCAGTTCAGTAGTATCCAGTATAACTATATAATATAAAATTAATGCTTTAACTTCTTAAGCACTCTTCCCTCTCCAGCTCTTTTCCCTCTTGTTATGTGGTCCCTCCCAGGTTACATTCCTCATGAGGGTAGGAAGGGCTGAAGGGCATCTCATCCAAAATTTTCTAATATGTTTTGATTGAAGATGGAAATAATTTGATCAATAATGATTCTGGTGATTAAATGGGAAGCATACATTAAAACAATATTGACAGTCACTGTCCAACTGAAACTCTTAACCATTTTCTATCCATTACGTTTAGAATTCCAGATAACCACATGGTGTCGTCATTCACCTTTGTGGGTAAGTGAGTGAACTGATATATTTGAGAAACTCTCATGTTGTTGTTGCTGATCAGGAGGAAAGCGAATTTAAGTGCCTGGTGTTTCTGAGAAAAGCAATCAGTCATCATCCAACAGCAAATTACCTGCTAGCTGTTAAACGTTCCTTGCACTAGCCTGAAAGGTACTAGAGGCAGTATGATTGAAGTATTGATCACTCTGATGGCCATCTGTAGTGTTGTCTTTATTTATGAGATGGTTGTTGGGCTTTTGATGTTTTGTAATTGCCAAATCTGACCCTTTAGTACTGATGTTTCTTGGTCTTTCCAAGTCTCCATGCTTAAGCCTGAAATTGTATCAGATCCACTGAACTGAATCTAAATGTTATCTCGGCATCTGTCCTCTTTGGACATCCTCTTAGTCTTCTGTAACTGTCCCACCACAAGCAAAAACCTAACAAGATAAGAAAAGAAACTTCACTGTGCAACAGCAGAAGGAGTGGTCAGGGTCCTTAAAAATGTTAAGTTGCTATGATGATCAGAAGGAAGGCTCCCACTGAACATTCTGGTACAGAGCTTCTGCAAGTAGGTATTTGCAGTTAACTGGAGGCAGGAAAGGCTGCTTCAAGGCCATTTCCTTCCACTGGAGAAACTCTGGTCCTCTAAAGTCACTTTGCAAGAGATGCCACGACACCTCTCGGGAGATTGCTTAGGAAGTTGCATAAAAAGCAGAGAAATCTGTTGATGATCCCATAGTCATTTATGCATAATTAAAGGAGAAGCAGAACCCAAACCTGTGACAATCGAGATGGAAGGAAAGGAAATCCTGGTCAGAATGGTGAGGCAGCGGTGCATCTTACTGCATGATTTCTGTAACATGCTCTGCTACTGGATAGTTCTCGGAAAAGAAAATCTTCCATTGTATGTCTTTAGTGCTGTTTGCCCAGTTCATTATCCTTCTTTATATCATGCTGTTAAGAGCATTGAATGTAAACCTCAATGCTGTAACTGCATGGACTGCTGCTGTTATCTTCTGTTTCTTGGCATGATGGAAACTGCTTGGTTTTCATCTATTTCACATTGAACATGTGGTAGATGGAAGTAAGGACTTGACACATATCACATGATATGGAGATGTGGGGATTTTGTAATCTTCTTTCTTAACAAACAATAGTAACTGCATGAACAGAGCCTGCAAGCCTAAAACATGGATTGCATTTACACAACACTGCCAGCTCAAAGCATCTGCGAAAATCTTATGCCAGGTATTCAACAGGTTGAATAATCATAAAAGAGTCTCATCACTCCAGATTGTTGCCATCGCTCACTCAGTTACTGAACAGTAGCATGTTTCTTACCTGTGCTAATTTCCAGGCTTGCATGATTATGTGTTTGAGCCCAGTATGCATAAAAACAAGGGATAGTATTGTAATAATATTTAGCTCCATTTGCAATAGATCTGGTGTAATTATAGAGCTCATAGTGTCATAGAGATGTACAGCATGGAAACAGACCCTTCGGTCCAACTCATCCATGCCAACCAGATTTCCATTTCCCAGCATTTGGCCCATATCCCTCTAAACCCTTCCTATTCATATACCTATCCAGACACCTTTAAAATGTAATTGTACCAGCCTCCACGCTTCCTCTAGCAGCACATTCCATACAAGCACCACCCTCTGCATGGAAAAGCTGACGCTTAGGTTCCTTTTAAATCTTGCCCCTCTCACCTTAAACCTATGGCCTCTAGTTTTGGACTGTGCTACTCCGGGGAAAAGACCCTGGCTATTCACCCTATCCATGCCCCTCATGATTTTGTAAACTTCTATAAGGTCACCCCTTGGCCTCCAACACTCTAAGGATCATAGCCCAGCCTACACAGCCTTTCACTATACCTCAAGCCCTCCAACACTGGTGACATCCTTGTAAATCTTTTCTGAACCCTTTCAAGCTTCACAACAACCTCCCCGTAGCAGGGAGACTAGAATTGAATGCAGCGTTCCAAAAGTGGCCTAATCAATGCCCAATAAAACCACATGACCTCCCAACTCCTATACACAATGCACTGACCAATAAAGGCAAACATACCAAACACCTTCTTCACTATTCTGTCTACCTGTGACTTTATTTTCAAAGAACTATGAACCTGCTCTCCAAGGTCTCTTTGTTCAGCAACACTCCCCAGAACTTTATCATTAAGTCTGTAAGTCCTGCCGTGATTATCCTTTCCAAAATGCAGCATCTCACATTTGTCTAAATTAAATTCCATCTGTCACATCTCAGCCCATTAGCCCATCTGATCAAGGTCCTGTTGTGTACTAAGGTAACCTTCTTGGCTGTCCACTACACCACCAATACAAATTTACCAACCATACCTCCTATGTTCACATCCAAATCATTTATATAAATGATAATAAGTAGTGATTCAGCACCGATCCTTGTGGCAAACCGCTGGTCATAGGCTTCCAGCCTGAAAAGCAACGCTGCACCACCATCCTCTGTCTCCTACCTTTGAACCAGTTTCATATCAAAATAGCTAGTTCTCCCTGTAGCCGTTGTGATCTAACCTTGCTAACCAGTCTACCATGCGGAACCTTGTTGAACGCCTTACTTGACTTATAAAGCAGCACAATCGTGCTAATTACTCCAGGTCCTACATTCATAGAATTACAGAATCATAGATATACAGAATACCATTCAGCACAGTGCATATGCCAGATCTTTGGAAGAATGACCTAACCAGTTCAATTCCCTTCATCTAAGTCCAGAGGCCTATTTTTGTTTCTTCCCAATTTTACATCCAATTTTCTTTTGAATGTAACTATTGCAATTATCTTTACCAGCCTTTGATGTGGTACATGTCAGGTTAGAACAAAATCTGCTTTAAAAATTGCTTATCTCATCTCTCTGTGTTGCTTTCTGCTTTTCTTTTGATAATTGTTTTGAAATCCATGTCTTCTCACTACCAGATCAATTGCCAGTGGAAAACGTTCCTTCTTATTTATTCCTTTTAATGAATCCTTCATGATTTTTGAATCTCAGTTGAATCTCCCATTTACCTTCTTTCCTCTATAGAGGGCTATTCCAGCTTCTATGGACATTTCCACTTAACTCATATCTCTCATCTTTGGTGTAATTCTAGTAAATCTCAGCATCCAGCTTGGTCTTCTTTAAGGCAACATCTCTGTCCTAAATGGAAGCTACACTGAATAATAATCCTGCATTTTAAAAGATGTATAGTGGAACTCCAGCGCTAAGAGAGCATTTGAGGTTGAGTGCTGGAGGCATTTGTGGTAGAGTTAGCAGAAAGAGAGACACCAAAGGGTCCTCAGGATTATTCTCAGAGGGGAGTGAAAGAAAGTGGTCATGGGGGTCAATTCCTGGCATTTGAACCTGAAGATCTGGTAGGACAAGAAGTCTAATAACATCACATAATTAGTCAAGGTCAGCGAATGTATCTTGACATGAGATCTCCTAGCAACAACACTACTAAATTGGTGTGAGGTTTAATGTACTACACCTCCATCACTTACATAACCACAGCTGAGGATACTCAGGATCTCATTTAACCCACCACATCTTCAAACAGCTACCTTAGCTGCCAGCATTAGAACCTATCTTCACTGCTTCCACATGCCATTTTTTCCATCCAGGCTGCACTGACCCTCAAAAGAACATCTCACCCCCCACCCACACCCTCCACAACTCCATCACCCCCCCAACCCCAAACTTGCTGTGTGGTATGGTGAGCAAGCTTCTGAAGGTGGGACTATATGTCCTCTCCTTTGGCCCAACCAGTTCCCTTAAAGTGACCTTCTAATTTACAGACATCTATGGATTTTTGATTGCCAGCAGTTCAAGAAGGAAAAGAACACAACATTGATGAAATACTTTCACTTCATCTGATACAAGCTCAGTTAGAAGTATTCCACACATTTTACTGGGTCACATAGTTGAGATGAACATGTAATGAGTTGCTGACAGGGGTGGGCTGCAGCCAGGCAGCAGGCATTAAAGATTATTGCTTTCCCAGCTCGTCACAGAGTGAAGTCGTAGATGGTTTTTTTTTGCAGTGGACTCTGTGAAGACCTTGATGGGTGACAAAGAGAAGAGTGTGAAATTGTACAAACACTGAGAATGGTGCACGTGTTGCCTGGGTTTGCCAAACAGCCTCCTATCACTGTCAAGGAGCATGGAGGTGTCCAGCTCGAAGTTGACAAAGGTATCACATGGAGTTACATACTCTTCGCCCCATTTCCTTATTATCCTAAAACACAGTGACACAGCCCAAAAGCTGTTGCAACCTTTATGTGGACAGGTGACCTTATTCTGTTTCATCACAGTGAGGATGCAGGAACACTGTCGCGCAAATCCAGCAAATCACCACAACATACGAGCACTTGTTCCTTTTCCACTCTTTCGATGATATATAGACATTGTGGCCCTGGAGAAATGATGGTGAGCTGTCTTCTACTTCTGTTCTTGGGATGTAGGTACACCCACTGTTAGGATGGGAAATCTGAGATTTTGACTCAGGGGCAATGAAGAAATAGCAACATATTTCCAAATCAGGATGGCTTGGAGGGGAACTTTCAGGTAAACGTGGTCCCTTGCTGTCCTTGTCCTATTGCGCTGCACAGGTTGTAAGTTTGGAAGATGCTCTGTGAGGGGCTTTGATGAGTAATAGCAGTACATCTGCCGCTGTGCATTGGTGGTGAAGAGAGTGAATATTGAAAATAATGGATGAGGTGCTAATCAAGGAGGCTTCTTTGTCCTGGAAGATGTTCAGCTTTTTGAGTGTTGTCAAAGTGTCACCCATCCAGGCAAATAAAGAGTATTCAATTACATTGCTGACTTGTGTCTTTTTAATGGTGGAAAGGTTTTGGGGAGTAAGGCAGTGAATTACCTGTCACAGAGTTCCTAGCCTCTGACCTGCTCTTGTAGCCATAATGTTTATATGGCTGGTCCATTCAGGCTCTAGTGAATGAGTCCTAGCATGTTGATAATGGGGATTCAGTAATGGCAATACCATTGAATGTCAAGGGGCTATGAGCAGCAGTATGCGATTGAACCCTCAAGCCTGATCTACCATTCAGTAAAATCAAGGCTGATCTGATTGTGGCCTGAACTCCAGAATGACTTCCTATTTAGTCAAGAATTGATCATTTGCTGTCTTAAAAGTAATCAAAAACTCTGCCTCCACTGCTGTTTGGGGAAGGATGTTCCAAAGGCTAACAATTTCCAAAAGATAAAAACCTTCCTTATCCCATTCTTAAATGGGTGAATCCATATTTTTAAACTTTGAGTAAAGTTTAAATTTGAGCTAAACGTTGGCCTAATAGTACTATTGCTAGACTATTAATCCAGAGACCCAGGTACTACTTAAGTTTGAATCCCCCACAGAAGATGTTTGAATTTATTCAAGAATAATCTGGAAATAAGAGTCTATTGACAACCATGAAACCACTGCCGATTGTCAGGAGTCACCCATCTGGTTCATTAATGTCCATTAGGGAAGGAAATCTGCTGCCATTACCTGGTCTGGCCTACATGTGACTCCAGGCACACAGCAAGGCAGCTGACTCTGAACTGCGCTTCGGGCAAGTTGGGATGCTAGCCTATCTAGTGACACCCACATCCCATAAATGAATAAAAAAATTCAAATTTAAAGTTCTAGTACCTCCCACCAGGGGAATCAGAAGTACTCTCAAGGACCCTCAGGATCTAACACATTTGACCCTTAATTCTTCTAACCTCCAATGGTTATAAATCCAGTCTGTCCAATCTTTTATCCTGAGATTAACCTGATTTTTCCCATCCTACCGATCCCCAGTTTCAATTGGCTGAACCTTGTCTGTGCTGCTTCTAATGCATTTTCTACGTTATACTTCAATGTGGTAATGCACTGGAAATCAAGCACCACTATTCTTGGCATCATCACAAAAGTTAAAGACTTTATAATGTATGCAGAATTCCTTAAATTACCTGTCTTTTAGACTGAGGTTGACAGAAAGCACAGACCACATTACTGTACTTAACAAGAATTATTATTTATTGCAAATAAATAGATTCTAAACAGAGATAAACAATTCCAAAACATCAACATATAATTTTACTAGTTAAAACTATAGCCAATTTATAAAACTCCCTCTCTGCATAGAGACAGACACAAAAGAAAACCTTGAACAAAAACAGAAGTTGCTGGAAAAGCTCTGTAGGTGCTTTTGTTCCTGATATTCAGCATCTGCAGTTCTTTCAGTTTTTACAAAAGGAAAAACTATGAAGGCAGCTCAATGGACCCTGTCCACAGGCTTTGCTTAGATGATTTTTTTTGCCAAACAGAGCACTGTGTCTCATTCTTTCTTCTCTGGGTACTTTCATTTGTTTGCAGGAGACACAGTGTGATTGGTTCACACTTATAATGGTCTCTGTCTTGTTAACTGAAAGTTCAAAAACTTACAGTAATTGATGGGAGGAAATAAGCTGGTTACCTTCAGTTTTGAGATGCTCTTTGCTGCAGAGTAGAAACAGCTCCTTCCCTCCCAGAGGTTCAATCACTGCTTCACGCATTCAGACCCGAAGCCATTCAGCTAATCAGGAGTTAACTACGTAGTTGTTGGTAGTCAGGAGGTCTTTGTCATGGATAACTGGTTACCATTTCGCAGACCAATCAACTATTTGTTGCCAATCAAATCTCCATTTTAACTGTCACTTTGCTCGTTTGTAACTCGGCTTTCCCCACTATTTGTAGAAACAGCTGTGTAAACAGCACTTACAAAAAGTGTCAGGTAACTTGCTTACACAAACTGTAGTAATCCTTGGCTTTTAAGCTAATTATTTTACCATTTCAATGCTCAATTAAAAATAGGGAAAAATGGTCATTATGACATCCTTTCTTGTGTAAGGATACTGAAATAGTACACAGTACTTTGGAATATTTCTAGAGGCTTTGCAATAGCGTAAGAAATTCGAAGTCATCCTACCTGTGGTTTCAGTGACTCACCTTTTAAAAAAATACTCGTGCAAAGCCCATTGTGCAACTCAGCATTTGCACTTTTCAGAGTAATAAAGGACCCTGCTGCTGAACATACAAAGTCGAAAATCAGAAGTATATTATGGCGACAGCTAGAAGGCTGTGCAGTATCAAGGTAGCACTGCATTGCTTGCTTTCAATGCATGCAGGGAAGGCAATCTGCTTAAAAGACATACTGTGCAGGCCATGCATGAAGCAGTTGAGTATGCAATATGCATATCGGGAGTGAGGAAAGACTCATGAAGAAATACCTTGTTGGGCTACAGAAATCCATGCACAAAATTTACCATACAACATTTTCAAACAGTGAAAAGTGTAGCAATGATTCTTATCTCTAAAATGTGAAACATTAAAGATTTTTGACAAATTATTGTTGTGATTAAGTACAACCTGATTAACAACATTAGCACGATGTTTGGAGACAGATTCCTCTGTATACAGTGCGCATCATAAATAAAGCAGTGGAGGATAGAGATTATTGTATTAACTGAAGTTCACAAATGCTATCTACAATTCTGTACCTGACTGATTGTAACAAATGCACAAGTAATCATAAGCAGACTTTTCTTGCATTCAGGAAAAAGCCAAAAGAATTCTGTGACCTTGTATAAATTGAATATCAACCACTGCTGGGGACAGTAACACTTACTGGCTGTTGCTGATGTCTGTTGTGAAATGAAGTTTACACTTTCCCAATGCCTCAAAGACATTTTTCTTCCTCAGCAGTGTAATTTCTCACAATCCTTTCAAGGATTGATGTTCTGAGATTTGTTTTTTGGTGCCAATATAACCAAAAAGTATCAGGGCTCAGTGCTGTCAGTTTGCACATGAAGGAACATACAATCTTTACTTGTAGAAATTAAAAAGTGGTCAAAAATAACAAGAAAATCTAAGGTAAAAACTTTTTTAAGCTTCACAACAAAAGATCTCTTGTCAACACAGTGTGGAGCTGGAGGAACACAACAGGTCAGGCAGCATCAGAGGAGCAGGAAAGT
>NC_063334.1:84652739-84675315 GCF_021869965.1 Rhincodon typus
CTAGACCCTTCATCAGAAAAAAGCTTTTTTCTGATGAAGGGTCTAGGCCCGAAACGTCAGCCTCTCTGCTCCTATGATGCTGCTTGGCCTGCTGTGTTCATCCAGCCCTGCACCTTGTTGTCTCGGATTCTCCAGCATCTGCAGTTCCTACTATCTCTGATCAGGTTAAAATTATGGTCTCTACCCGGAAATGTGAAAACATCACCCAGGTATATCATGTACATGAGACAAATAGGATGAATCCAACCTGGCTAATTACTGTCCAATCAGTTGATTCTTAATCATCTGTAATGTGATGAAAGGTGTTACTGACAGTGCTATCAAGAGCAATAACTCACTCACTGGTGCCTAGTTAAGATTCCATCACGGTCACTTAGCATCTGACCTGATTATAGCTTTGATTCAAATGCAAACAAAAGGTCTGAACCTAAGAGGTAATGTCAGGATGAATGCCTTTGAGTTCAAGTCAACAATTAAATAGGTGTACCATGAAGAAACCCTTGCAGAACTGAGGACAGTTACAATCAGGGGAAATTGTTCACTGATTGTTATCATGCATAGCACAAGGGATGTGCGAATTGGAAGACAATTGACTTGTTCCCAGCCTATAGCTGTGGGAGTTTGTGACACCTGAAATACTGAAGCAGTCTGTACTTCACAAATGCCAGGCAATGCCAATCTCCGAAACAAGAGAGAATCTAACTATCTCCTCTTGACACTCAGTAGCATTGCAATTGCTGAATACTCCACTATCAACATTCTTTTGACCAGAAATTTAACCTTTATGTTCACCACTGTGGTGCAAGCGTAGTAATAGATTAGGAATTCTGCAGCAAGTAACTCATTTACTGTCTACCCACAATCTGTCTGCTAACTCTATGGCATTAGTTAGGAGTATAATGGAATCCTGTCTCCTCATCTGGGTCTGTGCAGCTCCAACAATCAAGAACTTTAATACCATCCAGAACAAAACAGCTCACTTGATTGACATCCCACTGAACACTTTTGGATAATACTTGAAAAATAAGTAGAAACTTAAGTCACATGCAGCATTCTTCAATCTCAGATGATACCAGGAGCCTGTTTCTGTCTGGTAGTTTGTTGTCTTTGTAATATATTATAATTTTTCGCAAAGAGTTATTGCTGAAGTTGGATGGATTCCACCCATTCTGCTGATGTCACACATTTGGTGGGTGGAGATAGTGAGTTCTAGACTAACCTTCATAGAGAGCAGATATATTCTATACACTTCCTGAGAGTGCGAGCAATTATACCTGCTTTGTAATCTGGTTGCCTTTATTGTTATTATGCAATAAAGCATCCTGTTAACTAAGAACAGTATCGCTTATGTAAAGTTTCTACAGTGGTGAATCCATTACCAGTCATCATTAGACATGTCCTGGACAAAATATAGACAAAGGTGGGTTGATCACAACAAACTACCTCAAACAACCCTTACTATCAAACATGATTCTGATAGATGTGGCAGATACCACAAAGTGCCAGCAGTGACAATCAGGCTAATATGACAGTCCTCACCACCAAAACACATGGTAGCAGTGTGTAGAATATACAAGATGTCTGTACTGCAGCAACAGCATCTTCCAAATGCATGATGCAGGGTAAGGGCAGCAAATGCATGTGAAAAACCACCACCTGCAAGCTCCCTTCTGGGCCGTACACCATCCTGACTTGGAACTATGTTGCTGTTCCTTCCCTTCTCTGCAGTTGGATCAAAATCCTGGAACTCTCACCCCTAACAGCACCTATGCCAGATAGACTGCTGCAATTCAAGAAAGTGGTTCACTGGCACTTTCCCAACGCACTTAGGGATGGGCAACAAATGCTGCTTTACACTGATACCCCAATCCCATGAACACTATTTTTTAAAAAGCTTCTAGTTAAGCAAAGACTTGCATTTAAATAATGCCTCTCAAATCATCAGGACTTTTGAAAATATTTTATAGCTAATGAAGTACTTTGAAAATATAATCATTATTGCAATATAGGAAAACATGGCAACTAATATAGTTATTTTGTATCTACAGCCCTATGAATATCAATAAAATAAATAGTCAGATTTAATCTGTTTTAGTTGTTTTGATTGAAGAGTCACTGTTGCCCAAAACCCCAGGAGGAAATCCTTTCTTTCCTTTGAATTGTGTCCAGAGATCTTTAATATCCACCGGAAAGGGCAGACATGGCGTCAATTTAATGTCTTATCCTAAAGACTGTATCTCCAACAATGTAACCTCGATTATATGCTCAAGTCTCTAGAGTGTGCCTTGAACTGACAACTATCTGTCTTGAGGCGAGATTTACTCCTGAGCTAAGACTGACATCCTAAAAATCCACCAAGACAGCAATAGCAATTGTTAGGTTTAATAATGTTCTGTCCTGTATTGCTGGTAGCAAATTATCAAAAGTTAACTGTACAGTATTTATTTTCAGTAAAAAAAAGACTAAAAGCAAAAAACAGAAAGTATTTGCATTAAATCTGTTGTTCTTGAATACAGTGATATGCTTCTAGAAATCAATGCGACCGGTGTTCTTCACAAAAAAAAGTAGTAGGGAATGTTAAAAACATCAGCAGCATTTATTGGCAAAAATTTAAATCCACATTGAGAAGGAAAGTGGTGCGATTATCTCAACAGTCAGCACGATTCAAATACTGCCATTGTTCGTTCCAGGATATCTATACTTACGAGAACTACATTTAACTACTGGTAGATTGGGCAATCAAACGAAAAGGATATTGCTACATAGTTGGAAAAATGTCAAACAAAACATCCTCAGTGATTAACCTGGAACTTATATGGAAATGCTTTGTCTCACTCAGTATAGCTGATCTGCCATTATCAACTAATATTTAGGAATGCATTTTAATTTTGTGAATTTACTTCAACAAACAGACTTTATCATAATTTCAGGAATTAACTAAACTCATTCTTTCCTTAATCAAATCTTGTATATGTTTATTGAAGAATACAACCTCACACAAAAGTACTACAAATTTTTGAACCAGTGAAACCAAAAAATTAACAATGAGTATGGGTTGAATTTTACAAAAAATGTGGCTAAGTATCAATTTTGAAGAATTTCATGGAGGGTTTTTCTGCTTGAGTTCAGGTGAGTTAGCTCTTTGTTATACATGCACCATGTCCCTGCAACACTGCACTCATACTATTGTTTGGTCGTTAGTGGAGAAAGTACTCACTGCTGCCATGATCTTTCGGATTTGGTCTGCTGGCACCATTTTTAAGTCCAATTTTGTACCAAGTCTTTATTGCATGCTTATTTTTTTTACATCCATTCATGGGATCTGGGCATAACTGGTTGGACCAGCATTATTGTCCATCCGTAGTTGCCCTTGAGAAGGGGGTGGGGAGCTGTCTTCTTGAACTGCTACAGTTCATTTTGTGTCGGAAGACCCATAGCACTTTTGGGGAGGTATTTCCAAGATTTTGACTCAGTGGGAGGGAAATGAAAGGGAAATACTTCTGTGGGCACAAAGGTGGCATGGTTGACACTTTATTGAAAGAGAATCTCACAACCATAAAAGCATTGCCTCGTTACAGTATCACTTGTCCGAACCACTATAATAGTAACTGCAGCTGCAAGAATGAAGCTTGAAAGGCCACCCATCCTTAGTGCCATATCATTTTGGAACCCTGTTTGAAGGAGTGCTACTCTTTCCCTAATGCCCAGCAGAGTAGAACATTTTGTCATTGTTCAACATGGGACCATCACACACAGTCATAGAGTCATAGAGATGTACAGCATGGAAACAGGCCCTTCAGTCCAACTGTCCATGCCAACAAGATATCCTAAATTAACCGACTTTCATTTGCCAGTATTTGGCCCATATCCCTCTAAACCCTACCTGTTCATGTACCCATCCAGATGCCTTTCAAATGTTGTAATTGTACCAGCCTCCACCACTTCCTCTGGTAGTTCATTTCATTCACTCACCACCCTCTGCATGAAAAAGTTGCCCCTTAGGACCCTTTTAAATCTTTCCCCTCTCACCTTAAACCTATGGTCTCTATATTTGGACTCCTTGACTATTCACCCTATCCATGCACCTCATGATGTTATAAACCACTATAAGGTCACACCCTCGGCCTCCGACTCTTCAGGGAAAATAGCCCCAGCCTATTCAGCCTGTCCCCATAGCTCAAATCCTCCAACCCTGGCAACATCCTTGTGAATCTTTTCTGAATCTTTTCAAGTTTAACTACATCTTTTCTATATCAGGGAGACCAGAATTGAATGCAGTATTCCAAAAGTGGCCTAACCAATGTCCCATATTGCTGCAACATGAAATCCAAATTGCTATACTCAATGCACTGACCCATAAAGACAACAAGTTGTAAAGATTCCAAATAGTTGGTAATGTTAACTTTTATTGAACAACAGAAAAAGTGTATAAACACAAACAATAAAGCTGCATTTGCTTCTGGGAATAAACAGGGGCTACTTGCCCTTCAAGCAAAGACAAATTTATGGTAAATGAATGATGACATCATCCAACTTGAAGGTGATGCTCTTCCTGTGCAATGACCTCATCTTCTTCCTCAGAATACTGTTGCTACTCTCCCATCTTTTCAGCATCCATTACATTCCCTCATGCCCTGCTCCAGTTACGCATGGAACAGCATGCAATGGTAATGCCACACACCTATCTGGAGTATACTGCAAGGACACTTCATATTCAGGAGATCTATTATTCACTTGACAGTGGTCTCAGTGAAAGACTGGGCTGCATTGTGTCAATGCTTGGCCTCAGTTGGAAGGTTGTGTTATGATGTCATCTGCCATGGTCTCAGATAGTCTTCCTTCTCTCCCTGGAGCCATCCTTGTAATGTTTCTGGCCCTTGAAAAGAAGCAGGGACCTGAGAGTTAACAATAACATAGCCAACTTTGCAGTTTCCAGGATATGTGGCTCAGACCTCTAAGATGCGGTACCAATGATCACACATGACTTGTACCTTTACTGAATGGATGCATTTTTTACTGATAAAGTCTGCTGCATTATGATATGGTGCTGTCAACATGATACACATGCAGTCCCTGGTGCCTGAGCCTGGAGGAAGCCAGCTATGTTGGCAAAGCTTCCTTTCCAGCTGCAGCACTAACCTTGTCACAGGTGACCAAGATGAAGTGTGATTGGCACAAATTAGACTTGAATTTAAAAAGTATGAGCAGAGGATGGTGACGATGCTGACTGGCGGCTGGGATGAAGATTTGCGTCGACGCAGTCACCAGCAGCAGAAGGAGGACCTCAGCAAGACACCCTCCAAGTTCGAGTGAAGACAACTGTTCAGCAGAGGGTGGCAAGGAACTTTGACTCAGAGTTGATGAGCTGGAATCTGAGCTTCCCCTTGAGGGGGAGAAGTATCTGAACACTGTGTTTCAGGAGGCAGTCATGCCTGGTAGATTAAGTACTTCAAAATTGGTCATTGGCCAGGGACAGCAGAGGGTGACTGCACGTGAGGCAGGTAGGAGATCCTGCAATCAGGAACTGAGGAGCCTCAGCTCTTGACCTTGCCCAACAGGTATGAGGCATGTGCTCCCTGTGAAGATGAGGAAAAGGGCTGCAGGGAGAATGAGCCAACTGACCACTGCACTGTGGCATGGGAGGTCATTCAAGAGGGGAAGCAAAAATGACAAATGGTAGTTGTGAGGGATTCTGTAACCAGGGGAATAGATAGTATCCTTTGTAAGCAGGATTGAGAGTCCCACATGGTATGTTGCCTGCCCGGTGCCATGGTAAGAGATATTTCTGACCGGCTTGAAAGGATATTGGAGAGGGAGGGGAGGATCCAGTTGTTGTGGTCCAAGTCAGAACAAACAACTCGGCAAGTCCAGGAGAGAGGGTCTGTTCAGGGATTATCAGGAGCTAGGAATGAAATTAAACAGCAGGTCCTCAAGGGTTATAATCTCCGGATTATTGCCCAAGCCACATGCAAATTGGCTTGGCGACACGAGAATAAGGGAAGTAAACACATGACTAAAAGAGTGGTGTGGGAAAGAGGGGTTCCTTTTCATGGGTCACTGGCATCAGTATTGGAACAGGAGGGATCTGTACCGCTGGTCGGTCTCCACCTGAACTGAGCTGGGACCAATGTTCCAGCGAAACGGGTAAATAGGCTGGTCAACAGGACTTTAAACCAGAAAGGAAGGGTAAAACATCCCTCAGTGGGGAACAAAGCAGCAGGCAAACATCTGTAGGGGTAGATTCCACAGTGTGGAAAAATATGAAAAACTGACTGGAAAGGAGAACTCAGGAGAGGTTATTAAAGTCTCCAGCACAGACACAAATAGGACAGTGTTTGGAAAGGGTTAGGAAGCAAACTTCAAGCACACTGGATAAATGAGTGACAATGAGAAGTGGAACAGTTAATATGGGGCTGAGTATGTTATATCAGAATGCATGCGGTATAAGAAAGAAAGTAAATGAGCTTGTGGCACAGATTGAAATTGGCAGATATGACATGGTGGGCATCACAGAGACATGGCTGCAAGGGGATCAGGATTGGGAGCTGAATATGCAAGGATATACAGCTTATCGAAGAGATAGGAAGGTGGGCAGAGGAGGTGGGATTGCCTTATTAGTAAGAAATGAAATTAACTCAATAGTAAGAAACAAAGTAGGGTCAGATGGTGTCGAATCTGTGTGGGTACAGTGAGGAACTGCAGAGGTTAAAAGAAACATAGTCGGAATTATGTGAGGCCTCCAAACAGTAGTCAGGAGCTGAGGTGCAAGATGCACCAGGAGATGGAAAGATGTGTAAGAAAAGCAAAGTTACGGTCACCATGGGGGATTTCAAATGCAGGTGTACTGGGAAAATCAGGTTGGTAGTGGATTGCAAGAAAAGAAACCTATGGAATACCTATGGGATAGCTTTTTGGAGCAGCTTGTGGCAGAGCCCACTAGGGAGCAGGCAATACTGGATTTAGTGTTGTGCAATGAGGCAGACTTGATAAGGGAGCTTAAGGTGAAGGAACCCTTCTGAGGCAGTGATCATAATATGATTGTATTTACTCTGCAATTTGCGAGAGAGAAGATGGAATCAGAGGTAATGGTATTACAGCTAAATAAAGGCGACGAGAGAGGCATGAGGGAGGAGGTGGGTAGAATTGACTGGGAGAGGAGCCTAGCAGGAAAGTCAGTGGAACAGCAATGGCAGGAGTTTCTGGGAGTAATTCAGGGGACACAGCAAAAATTCATGCCTAGGTAAAAGAAGCACGGTACAGGAAGGATGAGGCAACTATAGCTGACTAGGGAAGTCAAGAATAGCACAAAAGCAAAAGAGAAAGCATATAATGTGGTGAAGGGCAGTGGAAAACCAAAGGATTTGGAAGCTTACAAAGACCAACAGAGGGCAACAAAAAAAGAAATAAGGAGGGATAAGATTAAATATGAGGGTAAGATAGCCAGTAATATAAAGGAGGACTGTAAGAGTTTCTGTAGAGGCAAAAGTGGACATTCGACCACTGGAAAATGATGGTGGAGAGATAGTAGTGGGGAACAAGGAAATGACTGAGGAACTGAATAATTACTTTGCGTCAGTCTTCACGGTGGAAGTCACGAGTAATATCCCAAACATTCGAGAGTCAGGGGGTAGAGCTGAGTATAGTGGCCATCATCAAGGAGAAGGTGCTATACAAACTAAATGGCCTGAAGGTGGATAAATAACCTGGACCAGATGGACTACACTCCGGAGTTCTTCAGGAGATAGCTGAGGAGATAGTGGAGGCGTTACTGATGATCTTTCAGGAATCGCTAGAATCAGGGAGGGTCCGAGAGGACTGAAAAATCGCCAATATTTAAGAAGGGAGTAAGACAAAAGACTGAAAATTACAGGCTGATTCACCCAACCTCAGTTGTGGGTAAGATTTTAGAGTCCAGTGTGAAGAATAAGATTTCTGAATACTTGGAAGTGCATGGTAAAATAGGGCAAAGTCAGCATGGCTTCATCAAAGGGAGGTCATGCCTGACAAATCTGTTAGAATTCTTTGAGGAAGAAACAAACAGGTTAGACCAAGGAGAGCCAATGGATGTTATCTACCTGGACTTCAAGAAGGCCTTTGACAAGGTGCTGCACAGGAAGCTGCTGAATAAGATAAGGGCCCCCATGGTGTTAGAGGCAAAGTGCTAGCATGGATAGAAGATTGGCTGTCTGGCAGACAGCAGAGAGTGGGGATAAAAGGGTCTTTCTCAGGATGGCAGCTGGTGACAAGTGGTGTTCCGTGAGGGTCAGTGTTGGGACCACAACTTTTCACTTTATACATTAATGATCTAGATGAAGGAGCTGAGGGCATTCTGGCTAAGTTTGCAGATGATACAAAGATAGGTTGAGGGACAGGTAGTATTGAGGAGGTGGGAAGGCTGCAGAAGGTTTTGGACAGGTTAGGAGAATGGGCAAAGAAGTGGCAGATGGAATACTACGTGGGAAATTGTGAGGTCATGCACTTTCGAAAGAAGAATAGAGGTATGGACTATGTTCTAAATGGGGAGAAAATTCAGAACTCTGAAGTGCAAAGAGACTTGGGAGTTCTAGTCCAGGATTCTCTCAAGGTGTAACTTGCAGTATTTAGGAAGGCAAATGCAACTTTGGCATTTACTCTGAGAGGACTTGAACATAAAAGCAGTGATGTACTTCTGAGGCACTATAAGGCTCTGGTTAGGCCACATTTGGAGCATTGTGCACAGTTTTGGGCCACATATATCAGGAAAGATGTACTAGCCTTGGAGGGGGTTCAGAGGATGTTCATGAGAATGGTCCCAGGAATGAAAAGCTTAACATATGAGGAACGTTTGAGGACTCTGGGTCTATACTCGATGAAGTTCTGAAGGATAAGGGGGGGATCTAATTGAAACTTACAGAATACTGAATGGCCTGGACAGAGTGGATGTTAGGAAGATGGTTCCATTGGTAGGAGAGACTAGGACCCAAGGGCACAGCCTTAGAGTAAAGGGAAGACCTTTTAGAACAAAGATAAGGAGAAACTTCTTCAGCCAGAGAGAGGCGAATCTATGGAATTTACCGCCACAAAAGACTGTGGAGGCCAGGTCATTGAGTATACTTAAGACGGAGAAAGATAGGTTCTTGATTGTCAAAGGGATCAAGGGTTTCGAGGAGAAAGCGAGAGAATGCTGTTGAGAAACTTATCAGCCATGATTGAATGGTGGAGCAAACTCAATGGACTGAATGGCCTAATTTCTGCTCCTATGTCTTATGGTCTTATGGTATAATCAGTAAGTTTGCAGATGATGCTAAAATTGGTAGGGTGGTAAGTAGTGAGGAAGAAAGCCTTAGGTTGCAGAAGGATATAGATGGCCTGGTCAATGGGCTGATCAATTGCAAATGAATTCACTCTGAATAAACGTGAGGTGATGTACTTAGGTAGGACAGACAAAGCAAGGGAATACATGATGAACAGTAGGACCCTGGGGAGCACTGTAGATCAGAGGGACCTTCGTGTGCATACCCAACATTCCGTTAATGCAGTGGGACAAATACATAGAGTGGTTTAGAACACATATCAAATACTTGCCTTTATTGGCTAAGGCATAGCGTTTAAGACAAGGAGGTTATGCTAGAACTGTCTGCAATGTTGATTATGCCACAGCTAGAATTTTGTGTGCAGTTCTGGAATCCACATTATGGGAGGGATGCGATTGCACTGGAGATGGTGTAAAGGAGATTTACCAGGATGTTGCTGTGCTGGAGAATTTTTAGTTATTGAACAGAGATTGGATAGACTGGGGCTGTTATCCTTGGATCAGAGGAGGATGAGGGAGTACATGATTGAGATCTATAAAATTATGGGGGTCATAAATAAATTTAAAGGTAAAGTCAACATAGTATTACCAGACAATACGGCTGCTCTCTCTTTAGATGAAAGACAACTGGTGGTGGTTTAATCTGAGGGTCATCACACCTCAGGCAAGGGCCAAGACTGAGCAGAAGATTCCTTCATGGTAGCCTTAGCTGTTGTAGGAATTTAACCCACACTGTTGGAATCACTCTGCATCACAAACCAGCAATCCAGCCAACTGAGTTAACTTAACCCCAGGAAATAGCTAAGATAGATAAGGAGAGATTTTTCCTCTTAGTGGAGGAATCAATGACTAGGACGATAGATTTAAATTAAGGAGCAAGAGGTTAAGAGATGATATGAGGAAATATGTTTTCACCCCAGAGGTGGAGGGAATTTGGAAACCACTGCCTGCAAGTATAGTAGAAGCAGAAACCCTCATAACATTTAAAATGGACTTAGATATATACTTGTGATGCCAAAGCATACAAGGCCATGGACCAAGTGATGGAAAATGGGATTTGAATAATTAGGTGTTTGTTTATGACTAGTGCAAACTTGATGGTCCAAAGAGCCTTTTTCTGAGCCATACACCTCTATGACAGTGATTGTACAACTCTATGCCTCTAAATTGCATCACTACCAGACTTAATACATTTGTGAGTGAGCACTGTGAAATCCCAGACAGATCCCCAGTCGGCTCCTTGGAAGCAAACAGCTGCATTAAAATTTAAGGCAGCTGTACACTTGATGGCCACCAAGATAGGATGGCCACCCACACCTTCAGTCCACAAGTCCTGCAGAAACTCAACTGCACTCACTACGTAAACACAGTGGCTACAAGAGCAGATCAGAGGCTAAGAATGCTGTGGCAATTAACTCACTTCCTGACTCCCCAAATCCTGTCCACCATCTACAAGGCACAAGTTAGGAGTGTGATGGAATACTCCCCACTTGCCAAGATGGGTGCAGCTCCATTAGCATTCAAGAAGCTTAACACCATTCAGGACAAAGCAGCTCACTTGATTGGCAGCACATCCACAAAAATGTACCACTGATGCTCAGAAGCAGCCCTGTGTACTATCTACAAGATGCACTGTAGAATTTCACCAAAGATCCTTAGACAGTACCTTCTAAAACCACAATTACTCCCATCTAGGAAGATTAGAGCAGCAGATACATGGGAACATCACCATATGCAAGTTCACCTCCAAACCACTCACCATCCTGGCTTGGAAATGTATTGCCATTGCTTCAAAGTCACTGGGGAAAGTTCCTGGAATTTTCTACCTAAGCACATAAACTGCAGCAGTTCAAGAAGGCAGCTCACCACCAGCTTCTCAAGGGCAACCAGGGACATGCAATAAATGCTAGGCAGCCAGCAACACTCACTTATTACAAATGAATGATAAAAAAATAGTAAATTGTCACTCCGGTAGGGCTTTTGAAACCCTATCCAGGGACTAAGACCCAATTTGCTGTTGCCTGACTTGGTGGGCCTTCTGACTGATGACAGTCTGTCGTAATTTGAACTGAGGACCCGTCCCCTTAGAGTTTAAGATAAGGTCATTTACTTGAAAAAAAATTTCAGTATGTTTGCTTCCTTAACACCATTGAAACCTTGAGTGTAAAATCGGTCTTTTCGTTTGTGACATCAAAAATCTCAAAGATGAAACTTATGTTTTTTAGGCTGTGTTAGCTTTGTTGAATTATTTGGAGGGTTTCTGCTTTCAAGCCCAAGTGTGTTTTTTCGCTGCATCTTAACAAATTCACATCATTAATGACCTATTCCACCCATATTGTGCTCCACTTGTCCCATACCAGCTGCATTCTACCACTCACAATTCCAAGAACAGCCTGCCACTGCTGGGATGTCCTGGAATGGACTGACATTGCTTGCACTGACCTCATTTTTAAAAGGCTGTTGTTCACCTGAACAAGTACAGTCAGGTTGGAACAGCTGTACATAGTTCCTGACATTTGTCCTGGACATGGCAGAGAAGGAAACATTGGTGCCTTTTTTTACAGTCAGACACCTGGAGGTACCGATGTATGGGGCGTTGCACAGATGGGATGTCCTCTTCCTCTAAGATCAGCAGAAGAGTGCACAATAATGACCACACCAGTCTGGTCCGAGTTTGTCACTCAGATCAGCGTCGTATCAGCCATCTGGACAAATGCACAGAAATGTAGGAAGAAAGTCTATGACCTTCTCCACTTTTCCATCTTAAGTGCCTTTGCCTTCTTTCTGATAACTCACTCATTCTATCTCTGCAACTGTACCCACCGCCCAGCTGACCTCATGCTGTACCATTCTCACTTTTGCCTGCAACATCTCTCACTCATTCTCACACAGCTCAACTCCCAAACTCACTAATCCTGCATTACCTCTGCACTCTCTGCTTATTCACTCTGGATCACCTCGTCCCACCTGTACCAAAAGAAACAGTTGTGCCACCTACTTTCACCTTCTACAATACCTGTATCTTTGTCATTCCAGAAGGGAAAAAGCCCAAAATGGGCAGAACAAGCTAAGACAGTGATGGGGTGTCTGACATTTGGCTGTTCACCCCTTCACAGTTGAGTTTTTCCAGAATTTGGTCATCATTTGCTAGGACAGCATTGCCAGGTAGATGTCAGTATTTTAGCTGTACTGGAAAAGCTTAACCAGGGGTGTAGCACGTTCTTGAGGACAAGTTTACAGCACTAATGCTGGAATGTTGTCAGGGCCCATTGACCTTGTGGTATCCAGTGCCTCCAAAATGATTTTGATTACATGGAGTGAATCAATTGGCTGACGACTGATACCTGTGATGCTGGGGACCTCTCAAGGACGCCGAGGTGGATCATCCACTCAGCATTTCTGGCTGAATGTGATTGCGAGTGCTTCAGCCTTATCTCTTGTGATGATATATTGGGTTCTTCTGCAATTAAAGATAGGGATATTTGTGAATCCTCCTGCTCCAGTGAGTTGTTTAAATATCCACCAAGACTGGATATGGCAGGATCTACGGAGCTTAGTTTCCTGACTCTGACCATCCTGAACTGCTGACTGACTGCAGCCAAGCCAGGATCCCCTGACTGAAGACTTTACCCTATGACTCTACTAAAGATTGCGAACAACTGTGACAAGCTTCCTGGCTTTGTGTCAGTGCTAAAGGACAAAGCAATGCAGTATGACTAAGAAGCTAGTATCTGTGGCTGAGGGGCAAGGTGCAAAAAGGCAATGGAATGGACGGATATTGTGAGCATCCAGGTAGGTTCAAAGTGTTATAAAGTGGAGCATGAACCCCCCCTCCCCACGAGAACTAACACCTAAACACCCAAAGACGACCACTTCGTCCAATCGTCTGTAAAAGGAGTGTGAAAAGTGTTATAACCTGCCTTTCAGAAACTTCTAGTAGTCAAATAAAACAAATCCCTGACACTCACTTTACAATCAACAAGTAACAATTTATTTTATCTAACTCTAATAGTGAACAAATTAACTAAACTATTAACAAACTGAATAAACCCCTTCTAACTACTAACTATTCCCGAATAAAACAAGATTTTAATGGTATGCTATTCCAATAAATACAAGTCCCATTTATATAAAATAAAGAAAACATAGAATTTAGTCTCTCAAAATTACAGCCGGGGTTACATGTCTTCCAGAATGTTCTGTTCGGAACACCTTCTCCGTCAATTCTTCTGTCAGGAGTATTCACTAGTTGTTACATTTTATATTTAGATAATGCTTTATCTAAGACATAGAGGAGGCTGTGAGCCAGCGTTTCTCTCTTGAGAGCTGAGGGCTGTTAGCTCTGCCAGATGGCAGCTAGCTCTCTGCTGTTTGTCCAACTGCCCCCTTCTTTTATACCCTTGATGACATATCAATTTCTTGCAATACAATTGGTCCTATGTTGTAAAAACCATCAGATTTAAATTTAAGTGATTTTTGGTATCTAAGGTTCAAATTGACTGGCTAAATTAAAAACATGCTGCCTTAGTAACAAAATAAAATTGCTGCTTGACCTGCTAACTGTTCGTCCTCTCGATGCAAATGTTTCAATTCAAGAACTCTCTGTGTACTTGCAAACCTTCAAGCTGCTGCTCACAGACAGCCATTTTACATGTCTAAGCATAGAAAAAGCACATTACCTTTGAGAGGGACCATGCAATGCTTTTCTGCTTAGCATTTTACAAATACCAAATTCTAACTTTCTGCCTCCCAATCCACAAGTACTCTACCCAACTTCACAACAAAAGTGAGTGTGCACTAGGAAGGCAAGCAAATAGCCTGTACATGCAACATAGTCCAGTAATGGTCTAGTCAGGATACATGACATTGATTCCAAAAGTGTCCTTGCTGCAAAATAACAATGATGGTTACCAGAGATAGCAGGAACTGCAGATGCTGGAGAATCTGAGATAACAAGGTGTAGAGCTGGATGAACACAGCAGGTGAAGCAGCATCAGAGGAGGGGTCGCAGGGAGAAACACTTCTGAAAGATCTCAATGTTCTGAATGTAGACATTGTCACGGTTGGGGCAAAATTGGGAAGGCCTGAATGTGGACTGTAGTCCATTGTGGATGATCTGGTTCCGTAGGCAGGTACTAAGAAAGGTGATGTGGCTGTAGTACCTGGTTTGCTTCAGGATATGGTCGAGCAGTTTCAAGGCCGAAGAGATTACGAGAGAGTTGCAGTGGGAGAGAGATCCACTGAGGTTTTTCCGGAGGGAGGATGGTAACTTCTTCTCGTCCTCTGATGCTGCTTGGCCTGCTGTGCTCATCCGCTCTACACCTTGTTATGTAATGATGGGTACCATGTGTCTCAAGGTGCAGCACTGAAGTGCAGAAGCAAGTGGTTTGGAGATGTTGGATGTCAATGTTTGTGCTCATGGAAACTTCCCATGTGCTTTTCTAAAATTCATGAGTGGGATGTGGGAGTCACTGGCTGGCCAACATTTAATGCCCATCCCTAGTTGCCCTTGAGAAGGTGGTGGTGAGCTGCCTTCTTGCACTGTTGCAGTGCACTTGCTGTGGGTTGACCCACAATTTTGTTAGGGAGGGAATTCCAGGATTTTGATCCATCAATAGTGAAGGTATTGCGATATATTTCCAATCAGGAAGGGAAGTTGAAGGTGGTGGTGTTCCATATATCTGCTGCCCTTGTCCTTCTAGATGGAAATGGTTGTGGGTTTGGAAGATGCTGTCTGAAGATATTTGGTGAATTTCTGCAGTGCATCTTGCAGATAGTACACACTGCTGCTACTGAGCATCAGTGATGAAGGGAGTGGATGTTTGTGGATGTGGTGCCAATCAAACGGGCTGCTTTGTCCTGGATGATGTCAAGCTTCTTGAGTGTTGTTGGGGCTGCACTCCACCAGGCAAGTGGGGAGTATTCCATCACACTTCTGACTTGTGCCTTGTAGATGGTGGACTGGCTTTGAGGAGTCACATTTGAAGGCCTTGATTGTTACATTTCTCACCATTGCCCACATTGTTTAGACCCCTATAAGATTCTGTTGTCATTTTTTCCAATTTCATCATTTTTCCCCAACTGACTTGTCATTGCCCATATCATTCAGACAAGATTCCACCGTGTGAGTAAAGCAGTTAATTTAGCATTTGCAAGTGATTGCAAGGAATCATTCAGCTTCTGGCTATGTGTGAAAAATATTCATAACTAATTACAGATGCCAATGCCAATGGGCAATCAAGTAAGAATTCTGCAATTACATGAGCTTTTGACCTCAAAATCTTTTTACTGGTTTCACTTGTGGAATCTCCTCCTTTTAGGAATACTAGTGCTGTTAATTGTTGATCACCTGCAATCATGCGTCCCTAAAATCACCGTGGAAGAAGAAAAAAAATCACTCCTATCTCAGCAATTCTTATCTAAAACAGCACTATCATGAGATCTCTCAAACAGTTTAAAATTTCCTGCATGTTTATTCTCAACCCTGCTGTTGTACATCTCGCAGAGAATCAGGTCCTTTTCCCCTTCTCATCCGTGTAGGCTTCAACAGCCTTTGTACCATTTTTTTTCAAGCTTTCCTTTCAGAATTTTATGTAAAAGGCACAGAAGTACATGATGCTGTTATAATAAGATGGTTAGTTTTCCCACAAAAGTTATCATATTAAATGTAGACAGGAAGGAATCAAGTTGTTTTCACTGCTGCCTATCCGATTTAGTCAGTGGATTTCTTTCTTCAAAATCCTTTGTGAGTTAATAGTCACCACTGTTTCATCGCAATATAAAAGTTTAGGGTAAGTGGAAGTTCAACTTGTTTTGGGATGTATCATTTCCCTTTTAAGAAAGAAGTCAAGTGCATTAAGGCACTCTCTAAATAATTGCCTGGAAGCATGTGGATAGTGCTACAGACAGCTCGATCCGTAGCCTTGAATCATCTCTCCTGTTTCCCAAAAAGGTGGGACTCCCTTCATCAGATCATAGACAGGAGCACTTTAACTGAAAATCAAACATGGTCCGGTCTGCCTGCTCTTTCATAGCCAGGCGATCCAATATAATCGTGTATGGACACAGGAAATTCTACTCCCAACTGTTCTTGGGCTTATAAAGGCCACTTTTACTTCAAGATACCATATATTTTTCTATTCTAATATTACTTTTATAAAGGCTGTACACCTTTGAATGAAAAGGGTAGTAATATAAAAGCTCCTTGCAAACATAAATGAGCCAAGTTGCAAACTTGGCTGATTTTCTTAAATTTGTTGTTAGTGCAGCAAGTAATACATTCAGGATTATTTTGCAAGTGCTGGCCAATCTTGGAATTACATCTAACAGTAGATGGTTGTTTTGTGCTTTGCAACACATACAACATTTGTATTCGGCTAAATATGAACAGCCAGAGGAGCATATTGTTTGATTCAATCAACCAATGTGTTTACAGTTCAAATGCTGAAAAAGAGATGTGTTGTTGAAGTTTTATGTTATGCACTCATCAGGACAAACGCAAGAATGACAAATTTCAACCACTCAGAACAAGTTATACAAAAGGAGACCAGGGATGCCGATTGGTTGGAAGTAAATCTTGATTGGCGAAGGCATTACCGTGACAATAGCAATGGAAAACTATTAGGAAATCCCCCATTTTTCAGGTTACATCATTACAGAGTAAGAACACGGTCCTTGAGAAGCAAATGTAACTTTACCGGTCAAGGGCAGGATGTTGAGTCTGTGACACAACAGAAAGTCTTCCTGTGATGGTAGAGCTGGATAACTAACCCAAAGTGTAGTGAATGATCTTAGCAAAACTATTGACTTACTTGGAATAGACAAAGTTCCAGGTGATAATGCTGTACCATGGAATTAATCAAACATGGAAAACTAGAACTTCTGCAGCATCTGTAAGGATTTTGCTATCTCTACTGGAGGTTGGAGAAAGTTCTTCAGGACATGCATGACACACAGATTGTGACTGTGTGCAAGGATGACCAAAAAAGGTTGCAACAACTACTGGGACATTGATCCTTTTGCTGAATATCATGGGGAAAACTTTTGCCAAGCTACCCTAGATCAGATTGAAGATTGCACTGATTTCCAAAATCCAGAATTAGAAGATCTAGAATTGACATGATCTTCTCAGTTCAGCAGCCGCAAGAGAAATGTCATAAACAAGGGAGACCATTATGTCTTGGTCTAAGTATTGAGATCACCAAGGCATTCAATGATCTGAGTCGTAGAAGAATATAGGTGTCACATGCATGTCAAAGCAGCTGAACGTGATCTCCTCTTTCCACGCCAGCATGGTGGAGCGATGTTCAGAATGCTTTGAGATTCACAGTAGGGTCAACAGAGTTCTGTTCTGACATCATCACTCTTTGACATATTCTTCAGGCTATTTGTAGAGGGTGTTTACTGTATGTCCTAGATCTTTCCTTATACATTGGAACCCGCTTTAAAGGCTGAATGAGTAGTACCAGGAAGGAGACAGAACGTAAAGTTATTTTATATGGTTTGTAGTTTGTTAAGAATAGGAAGAGAGACCGAGAGACTTATGATTTGGTGAATAGTGGGTAAGGTTGAGTAACTGGCTCCTAGCTTATGGTTTGCAGTTGATAAGGTTCACGATGGCAGGAAAACTCGGCCTCGTGGAATGCTCATCCTGTAATATGTGAGAAATTAAGTGTGTTCAGCTACAGCTCCTGATTGACCATGTGGAGTGGCTGGAGCTATGGATGGACTTTCTATGAGCTAGTCACACTATAAGTAAGGGATGCATGGACAGAAAAGTGTTGGGTGACCACCAAGGAAATTAGTAGCTATGGGCAAGTCATGCAGGAAGTCCCTGTGGCCACCCCCCTCTCAAATAGATATACCATGCTGGATCCTACTGGTGGGGGTTGGGGGGGATGGCCACTCAGAAGAAAGCAGCAGCGGCCAAGTTTGTGGCATCATGGTTGGCTCTGTTGCACAGCAGGGGAGGAAAAAGACTGTGAAAGCTTTAGTGATAGGGGACTCAGTTGTAAGGGGAACTGACAGGCAGTTCTGTGGCAGCAAACGAGACTCTAGAATGATATATGCCTCCCTCGTGCCACAGTCAGGGGTGACTCAGGGCAGCTGCAAGGCATTCTGAAGGGGGAAGGTGAATATCCAACAGTCGTGGTACGTGTTGGTGACAACAAAATAGGTTAAAAAAAAAAGTGAGTCCTGCAGCAGGAATTTGGAGATTTAGGCATTAGATTAAAGAGGGAGACTCCTCAGGTTGTCATCTCCAGATTACTTCCAGAGCCACATACCAATGAGCATAGGAATAGGAAGATTGGTGAGATGCATGGTGAAAAAGCTGGTGTAGGAGGGAGGGTTTTAGATATTTGGATCACTTGGGAGAGTTTCTGGGGTAGATGAGACCTGTACACACTGGACAGGTTGCACATGAACTGGAATGGGTCCAATATCCTTGCTGGGAGGTTTGCCTGCACGCTTGGGGAGGTTTTTAAATTGCTTTGGCAGGAGGATGTGGCACAGAGTAGATGTAAAGTTGGGGGCAAGATACAATCAGATGTAAAAAAATGCACAAGGGAGGACCAGAGAGCTAAATTATATCTATTTTAATGCAAGGAGCTTGACTGGTAATGCAGGTGAACATAAAGCATTGATCAACACATGGGAACGTGACATTGTTGCAATCACTGAGTCATGATTGAAGGAAGAACAGGATGGGCAGCTCAACATTCCAGCATATAGACGTTTCAGGCATGATAGGGAGGTATGTAAGAGAGGTGTGGGAACTGCATTATTGATAAAGGAAGCCATCACCGCAGTAATGAAGGAGGATGTCCTAGAAATATCTTCAAACAAAGCCATCTGGATAGAGCTTAGAAATAAAAAAGGGGGTAATTAATTTTTTTGTATTGTACTACAGACCTCCCAACAGGAAGAGGAGCAGATCTGTAGGCAAATCACAGAAAGGTTTGAGAGAAACAGAGTTATGTTTGCAGGTAATTTCAACTTCGCTAACATTAACTGGGATCGTCTCAGAGTGAAAGGTTTGGATGGGATGGAATTTTTTATGCATCCAGGAAAGCATTTTGTCGCAATGAATAGAAAGTCTGACCAGAGACGGGCAGTGCTAGACCTAATCCTAGGGAATGAAGCCGGTCAAGTTTTTGAAGTTCCAGTGGGCAAGCATTTTGGATATAAAAGTCATTATGGAAAGGGATAAGGATAGTGCAGAAGTTAAATATCTAAATTAGGGGAAGGCCAACTTGAATATCATTAGACAGGATCTGGCAAATGTAGACTGGCAGCAGCTACGTTCAGTTAAGTCTGGATTTGGAAAGTGGAAGATTTTTGAAAGTAGAATAGTGAGAATTCGGGGCCAGCATATTACTCTAAGACTGAAGGGCAAGGGCAGCAAGTCAAGGAAACCCTGGATGTTAAAGCATATTGAGGGTTTGATAAAGAGAAAGAAGGAAGTGTATATTAGGTACACTGCATTAAAAACAGAGGAGGCCCTTCAAAAGTATAGAGAGTGTAAGGGGTTGCATAAAAATTAAATTAGGAGGGCAAAGAGGGGCCACAAAATACCTTTGGCAAATGGATCAAGGAAAAACCTAAGGCTTTTTATAAGTATATTAAGAATAAGAGATTCACTTGGGAAGAGTGGGGCCTATTAGAGACCAAAGGGGTAACCTGTGCATGGAGCCATTGGATGTGGGTGAAGTCTTAAATGAACATTTTCATCTGTATATACAGAGGAGAAATGCGTTGTAGCTAGGGATTTCAGTTGGGATGGTGAGATTCCAGAGCATGTTAAGATCAATAAGGAGAAGGTATTAGATGTTTTAGTGGGCATAAAGGTGCATAAATCTCCAGGGCCTGATGAGATGTAGGCTGCTATGGGACGTAGGGGAGACTTACCTACTTGGTGGGCCGCTGGCAGAGATACTTAATACTTCACTGGCAACAGGTAAAATGCCAGATGACTGGAGGATAGCTAATGTGGTTCTTTTGTTCAAGAAGGGCAGCAAGAATAGGCCAGGTAATTGCTGACCATTTAGCCTGACATCAGTGGTAGGAAAATTATTGGAAAAATTCTGAGAAACAATTATAGTCAACACTTGGAAAGTCAGGGATTGATTACGGGGATCCTGTCTGACTAACCTAATTGATATTTTTGAAAAGGTGACTAAATTTATTGATGAGGGTAATACAACTGATGTGGTTCACATGGACTTTAGTAAGACGTTTGACAAGGTGCCACATGGAAGCCTGGTCCAAAAGGTAGTCAGTGGGACCCAAGGCAAGTTGGCAAACTGGATTCAAAGTTGAATTGTAAATAGGAGGCAAGGGGTGATTGTGGAGGGTTGTTTCTGTGATTGGAAGTCCGTGACCAGCAGTGTAACACAGGGATTGATGTTTGTTATGTACATTAGTGACTTGGATGTGAAAGTAGAACGTGTAATTAGTAAGCTTGCAGATGACAAACCATTGTTGATACTGAGAAGTGTGGTCAGGCTACAGCCTGATATTGATCAGCTGGCAAATTGAGGAGAGCAATGACAGATGGAATTCAATCCGAGTTGATGCATTTTGGGAGATCCAATAAGGGAAGAATATACACAATGAATGGTAGGTCCCTAAGGAGTACTTTGGAACAAAGTGACCTGGCTGTACAAGTCTATAGATCATTGAAGGTGCCAGCACAGGTAAAAACAATGGTAAAGAAGTCATAAGGAAGCTTTCCTTCATTAGCCAGGGCTTAGAACATAGCAGCAAGGGAGTCTTGTTACAACACTGGTTAGGCCACAGATGGAATACTGTGTGCAGTTCTAGTTACCAAATTATTGGAAGGATGTGATTGCACTGGACAGAGTGCAGAAGAGATTCACGTGGATGACACCTAGGATGAAAAGTCTGAGTTATGAGGAGAGACAAGATAGGCTGGGTTTGTTTTCCTTGGAGCAAAGGAGGCTAATGAGGGATCTGAATGACATATACAAAGTTATGAAAGGTATAGATAGAGTAGATCATGAGAATATTTTCCCCACGGCAGACGTGTCTAACATCAAGAGGGCGTAGGTTTAAGATGAGAAGTAAGTGGATTAAAAGAGATGTGAGAAAAGGTTTTTTTTCATCCAGAGAGTGGCAGAAATATGGAACATGCTGCCTGAGAGGGTGGTAGAAGCAGGATGAGCATGTAAAATGCTGGGGCATGGTAAGTTATGGACCATGTGCAGGTAAATAGGATTAGCGTAGTTTGGTGTTCTTTGGTCAGCATAGACCTGGTGAGCTGAAGGTCCTGTTTCTATACTTTATGACACTATGACTCTATGAACAGACAGAAAGCTGTTCAGCCTTGCATGCCTGAAATCCAGGTCAAGGATGTACCAAGTTTTCATTGAAGCGAAAATAAAAACCAAAAGAACTGCGGATGCTGTAAATCAGGAGGGGTCACCGGACCCGAAACGTTAACTTTGTTTTTTCCTTCACAGATGCTATCAGACCTGCTTTTACAGCAACTTTGTTTTTGCTTCATCGAAGCGTGTTTCTATGCTGATGATTTGGCGGCACAGTGGCTCAGTGGTTAGCACTGCTGCCTCACAGCGCCAGCAACCTGGGTTTGATTCCACCCTTGGGCGACTGTCTGCGTGGAGTTTGCACATTCTCCCCGTGTCTGTGTGGGTTTCTTCCGGGTGCTCTGGTTTCCTCCCACAGTCCAAAGGTGTGCAGGGTAGGTGGATTGGCTATGCTAAATTGCCCATAGTGCCCAGGGATGCTTAAGTTAGGTGGGTTAGACTAGGGGAATGGGTCTGGGTGGGATGCTGGGAGGGGCCGTGTGGACTTGTTGGGCTGAATGGCCTGTTTCCACACAGTAAGGATTCTATGATTCTTGGCCAGTGTTCCATACTGGGATACACCTTTATAGAAATATACAAATTCAAAGTAAGAGTAGTTTATTCCATGCTTCAAGCCTGTTCTGCCACTTGAAAACATCATGGCTGATTTGATCATGGCCTCAACTACACTTCCCTGCCTCTGCCTGAGCCCCTGTTAGTCAACAATGTAACATAAACATATGTCCAATGGTCAGATTCAAGCCTGTAAAGAATTTTGTTTAATCACCAGCATTAGGAAAACAATATCACAGTTCAAGTTAGTAGGAACTGCAGATGCTGGAGAATCCGAGACAACAAGGTGCAGGGCTGGATGAACACAGCAGGCCAAGCAGCATCATAGGAGCAGAGAGGCTGACGTTTCGGGCCTAGACCCTTCATCAGATGAAGGGTCTAGGCC
>NC_063334.1:84675715-84720970 GCF_021869965.1 Rhincodon typus
GCTGTGTTCATCCAGCTCTGCACCTTGTTGTCACAGTTCAGGTTGTTGCCTTAGCACTGACAATAAATGTTGTTGATAGTTTAACCCAGGCTTCACATTCATCAGCAACCTGTCACTTCAGATTGCAATCCACAGATGCATCCCAAAGCTTCAAATGTTATGCTAAAGGTAAATGAGAGACTATTTAACAAAAGAAATCTGACTGAGAAATTAAATGCAAGTTTACCAAGACTATGTCCTCAGTATTCTATAGTGGTGAGAGCTGGACAACATATGCTGGAAAGGACAAAAGGCTGATCATTTTCTTATCAGAACACGGTCAGTAACTCAGAGTCCTGGACATACTAATACAATCATCATGCTCAACAAAACCTCTGCTGTTCAATATTTCCATTCTGAAGAAAGGTCACTGGAGCTAAAAGGTTAGCCCTGCTTTCTTTCCACAGATGCTGCCAGATCAGCTGAGTTTTCCCAGCAATTTCTGTTTTTTGTTTGTTGTTAGTGTCTCTGCTGCCTTGGCAATGCTCGTTGGATAGATAACAGACATGGATGACCAAATTATAGTTGGTATAATGAATTGGCCAAGGTCAGTACCTCCCAGACAACCATTCTCTTCCACAAGAACATCCTAAGTGAGATAAATGGACACTGACAACTGGGAGAGAGTTTCATGGCTCCTGGATTCTAACTGCTTGGATGAGATTGAAATGAGCTGAGCGGAAAGAAAAGCTCAGCTGGCTGAGAAGACAGCCATTGAGAAAAGAGGCAAGTCAATTGTGTGTCTTCTTTGCTCACTGTCTTCATCTGCAGAAAATGTGACTGAAACTGTCAAGAGATGCTGACCACATAATTGACTACTGTGCTTCAAACCTCATCTTATGAGCCTGACGTCTGCCACAGGATCCAACACTGGGAATAGAGGTGGGAGACAAAAGGTGGGGTGGCGCAGTGGCTCAATAGTTAGCACTGCTGCCTCACAGCACCAAGGACTCAGGTTCAATTCCACCTTCAGACAACTGTCTGTGTGGAGTTTGCACATTCTCCCCATGTCTGTATGGGTTTCCTCCAGGTGCTCCAGTTTCCTCCCACTGTCCAAAGATGTGCAGGCTAGGTGGACTGGCCACACTAAATTGCCAGTAGTGTTCAGGGCTGTGTAGATTAGGTGAGTTATAGGGGGATGGGTCTGGGTCGAATGCTCTGAGGGTCAGTGTGGACTTGTTGGGCTGAAGGGCCTGTTTCCGCACTGTAGGGATTCTATTAAAAAAACTAATAATGTGGCTAGCCAACATACCAGGTGGCTGGTTTCATCCTGTCTCATATCATTTTCCCAGGAATAGATGAGGGAAAGTGTCCCTCAAGTCCACAAGTTGTGGATTGTCAATTGAATGAATTAAAAGTTTATTCAGGTCTTTTGCTGTAGGCTGACTGTGATTTCCAAGTGTCTTTCTGATCTCCAGAGGTGACAGTGGACAGTTTAGCTCCTTGTGGCAGACCATGGCGATAGTGGTCCAGGCAGTCATAGATGCCTCATGGAAGGGTTAACTCCTCTGGTGGCAGCCCAACTGCTGAATCTGTTTTTATTTTATCATTGAAGAAGTCCTGCCATGGCATTCTGCTGCTACTTTCAAGCTACAGGTCCCCTTATTGGCCCTCCAGCTTTGACAGGCCATTTCCTGCTTTTAAATAGAGGGTGAACCCACTCCTCTGGCCATGAAGTGCCTATTTGTGGAAAACTTTATGAGCCCTTTTTTGAGCTTGACAGTGAAGTTCAGAAGGCACATAGAAAATCCTGTCTATATCTAAAATTAAGACAGCATTATCGGATAGAGCTGGGTAAGAGTCAGTAACTTCTCAACCTTCCAGGTCCTATATACCAATATGAAGAACAATGCAAAGAAAAAGAAATTGATTTGATCAGAACAGGTAATCAGGAGATTCAGCTCCAAACAGTTAAAAAACAACACTTTTGTCTGTGAGGTACAAATCAGATTCATTTAGAGTGTCACAAGCATTGATTTTTCAATAACAGCCAAAAAACACGGATGGAATTCTTTTGGATTGGAAGTTAATGAGAAGTCAGACAGATAAAGACAGCGCAAGTCCAACATGATGTGGATGAAGTGCTTTACCAATGGATCCAGATGAGCAGTGAGGGAAATGCAGCAATCACAGGAATGACACTTAGAGCCAAGGAAAAAAAAAAAATTGCTGCCAATTCCTTGAAGCACTTAGAATTTCAGCCAAACAGTTGAATTTTAATCTGTACTGCACAGCATTGTTTTTGATACAGGCCACCCTGAGGCTGTTGCCTGCATGAAGACACAAATGCCAAATCTGTTGAAGGATTACAGCCCCCAGAACATTATCTTCTGTGAGGAGATGGGGCTTATTATGGAGCAGCTCCTGATAGCAGCTTAGTGCTTAAGCAGGAATCGTTTGCAGCCAGGAATGATAGCCTTTCAGCCATGTTATGTGCCAACATTAATGGACAGAAAAATGTGAACCTTCTTGTAGTAATATTTTCCACTGCAAACTACAAATAATGCTGCAGTATATTTTGACTATATTGCTCACAGAGAACTAAATTCAACTGTAAACAAAGGCCACATTTTCAAAAACTTGCAGAGATGAAGTCAGGTGTGTGTGTTGTTTGGATTCATGGCTGATGTGTCAATCTTCCAACACCTTTGGAACATATTACAATTTTCAAAGCAAGAGGGTGGGAGGAGAATCAACAACTCACTTTCCTCCAGTTAATTGCCTATTAAGCTTGTTGGAAAGCTTATCAATGGAGGCAAGCAGGAGATTTTCAAAGTGTTGATAGGCAAACAGTGAATAGTCTGGTGTTCATTCACACACTGCCGTGGGTCACACTGCAGCATGTCATAAGATACTGTCGCTGCTGAATTAAGATAGAAAAAATGGTTTATTGAAATTGAGGTGATCAAGCAGTATGTGAAATTGTCATCACTTGGACAAGTACCTCGTGAATAATGGATTAGCCACATATACACACCAAGATGCTGCTGACCTCCTGCTCTCCTGCTTACTCCAATCTGCAAAGAAATGGCATTAGTCATACTGTTGCCCTCCAGAGCCAGTTTTTGCCTCCATGCAGCACCCCATGCTACTAATTGGGTGCTAGGCCTCCCTCTGGTTCAATTAGGGGATTTTCATATCAAATGTGCATGAGCCAGGAAGCCAAGGTTCAAGTCCTAACTGCTTCAGTGGTATCTTATTAGATACATAAAAAGTGCAAGTCAGTGGTGCAGATGTAGCATGGTGTTGAGAACAGGAAATGATCCAGACAATGTGTTTTCAACTATGGATTGAAAAGTATTATTTTGAAACCAAAGTAAATTCGTGACATTTTCTGTCAGCAGACTTTGAAACTTCCCTTTTTTGATGAAATGTCGTGCATTTACACAAAATGTGTCTGTCAATGTAAGGCATATTTGTTAACAATCACAAATTGCACTTATGTAGGTCATTAGTGTAGCAAAATATCACAAAGACCTTCACCAGAACCTATCAGACAAAATCAGAGACCTATGGAGTTCCAAAGCAGCTACACTGCCACAGACAAGATCTAATTTAACACCAGAGTGAAGCAATTTGGCATTAACTGAAGGAATGGAATTTTACACCACGTCCCTTTTGAGTGCATTCAGCCTTAAACACCAGATTTATTTGACATAAATTTAGTTTCAGTACAACACCTAAATTGTATCACCCTAAGACAAATGGAAAGTGAGGTCTTTAGCACTTTCTTGTTTGACATTCTAATCACTTGTAATTAAGAATTGGGCAATTTCCTGCTTTCCATCAATTTCCTTGTATCATACACCACAAGAATGTATTATAATCTAATCAAACACTGGAGAGAATTAAATTTTCACATGCAAAGTGCAGCTATCACAATTAAGCTACATGATATTATGGTCTCAAAGGGATAATATCAAATAAGGTATTAAAAATTGTGAGCCTAAATAAATGTTTATGGAAGACTTGGAAAAATGTAGTCACTCATTTACTTAAACATGTGTAACAATATCAGTTTACATATATATATACACACACAATACACATTACACATGATGGTACCTACCTGAAATGACTATTATGGAATCATGGTTTAAGAAATCTGTCCTTCATGAAGAACATTTATTTGAGATTGCACAAGTAAATTTAGTTGGATTGGCAAAAGAAAAAATATTTAATGAGTTTCAGATACCAATGTTGACAGCAATATTGAGTAGGCTGGCAAACCAACAGTGGAAGAACTCACAGAAGTTGGCAAAGATAAGGAGCAGCCTGATGGTATCAGTGAGAATGAACAGAACATTCAATCATCCACAATAGCAACAGAGATGCCACAGGAATTGGTCAACAGATCAAGATTTCTGTGCTGTTACAGAGCATCTGTGGGGACTTTTACAACAGCCTGAGCTGGAGAAGACATATACAGACATCAAACATAATAAATTGAATGTTGGTTAGTTTTGCAATATTCTGCAATGATGGAATACAATAAAGAAAATAAATGAATTCTTCTCTTGTTTCCCTTACAATATAAAATCTATAGACCTGGATTTCACATTCCTTCTCCTGCTACAGACATTATCACTTTCAAACTGTTTTGCAGCAAAAATGAGACCTAAGCTATTGTTGGCCTTGCTGATTTCAGCAGAAGATGGAAAACCCAATTGCAAGTGAATTAAATCTGTTCACATTTAACAAACAGAAACCTTCAGTTCCTCTTTAGAAAATTCCTACATACAATGGATACATTCCTCAGAAGTAACACCTGAGTTCGGTTTCCTGTCTACAGTTCTACAATTTAATTTGAAGAGTTGTCTGGGTAATATGTCTTGAAAGTCATGTGCAGAACCTACAAATTTGGTGTCAGAAAAAAGTGGGCAAGAGCAGATCTGCAGCTTGTTATATACTTTCTCCAACTCTCCTTTTAATTGATCCTTTACTAGATGTTTAATGTCTTCAGTTAAGTTGAAAGTCCCATCCACACTATCACGTTTGTACACAAAGGAAGGGCTAATTGTGAAATCAACATCATTATCCTGGGAATCATATTTGGCATAAATATGTACATTGAAGTCCCAGTAAGGATATAATTATTGCATTAGTAATGCTAGTCCATAGAAATCACAGCAGCATAATTTTGTCTGATGTGTTATAAATTTGACCTGCGTACAGAATTGGTCACTCAGCAGTACAACATGCTTTTTTGCCTTGCAGCCATTAGGACAGACATAAGAATGCTAAATTTCAAAAGGAGTAACAATTTACAAATTCTACGAATTTATAAAGGAGTATAAATGATCCTGCAATATAATAGTAGTTTCTTTTGCAATTTGGCACTCTTGTATCTTTTCTGGTGATTACAAGGTGAATAACTTCAGTAGTGTGTCTCTTTTGTCAGTATATGGAATTGTTCTTCAATACAATTATCATAAATAGTTGCATCCGAAATTGAATTTGATGGAAAATTCTCTTATTGGTTATCCCTTTGAAGATCATGTACAATAATATGCTATTATGCAATGAACACAAAGATGGCTGGAGAACTCAGCAGGTTTGGCAGCATTTTAGAAATTGAAGGACACGCACACCTGACTTGAAATTTTAACTGTTTCTCTCTTCACAAATTCTACCAAACCTGCTGAATTTCTCCATTATTGTGTGTTTTGATTAAGATTTTCAAAATCTGTTGTATATTGCAATTACTATATTTTGTACAATTTTATAAATTTTACAAAATTTGAATGTCATACAGTGAGAAATAGTGGAGTAATAAAGTACAATAGATCTCAAAATTTTAATGTATCTTATGGGATAGGAAACCGATTTATTTCCACATAATTTCCAGTTGACATAAATGTTTCAATTGTTACCTATACAGCAGTTCGGTTACAGTTCTTAGTCTTCCCTTACTGATTTTGCAAATGAATATAAGTTGATTTTTCTTAATAGTCCTTTGAAGTGGTATGTGAAAGTGAAGTGCCACTGTCTGAGATACGATTCTAAACTATAGCAAAACTTGAATTCATTGGACTGAATTTTATGGATGTCATAGATTCTTCCCTCTGATGATAGCACTTACAGTACCAGAGAATAGGTGCCGATAGTGATGAGAAAATTTAAGGAAATTGGAAAGAGTAGATGGCCAAACATTGCTGTTGATTCAGCTTATCAAAACTTACAGAAGATTTGGCAGAAACACTAGAAAACAACTTAAATGATGTTTAGCCTATTTCTCTCCAGTTGCTGCAGATCTTCTACCAAAGTTAAGGCAGGAGGTCTGAAGAACTCTTACTGTAATTAGTCTTAAATGTTGAAAGCTGAAGGACCCCATGTACACAATACAACTCAGCAACATGCAAGCCAGGCTCAATCAATAATGGCTATGAATCATCTAGGCAACTTATTTACAATGGATAGTATTGTTATTGGAGGAGAGAATGTGAAAGTTTTTGAATATTGTGCTGCATTTTGAAGATGCATCCTATTGATGAAGGATGTGTTAAGAGCTCAAAAATGATTCAGATGGTTGCCCAACAGCAATGTTACACTGGGAATCCTGCTACTTGATATAAAGCAAGACTTCTGCCCCAACTCAGGAGGAAGTCTTGTCTTTGAATGCTGCTGGCCAATTTGATGGCTGAGAGCTCTGTAATCATAGCAACACTACTTAGGAGTGCTAGCTAGTGCTAAGGTCACAAGGATTCCCACCACCCAGTGGATCTACAAAGGAAGCTCCCACCATGTCTGACGTCATCCTATGCAGCTAAATCTGCATAGCATGTACCTCTCCCTCTACAGATAAGTATTGGTGGGGGCAGGAGCAAGGTCAAGGGCTACTCATTGGTCACTTAATGGCTTCAACAGGGTCAACAGTGGCTGGGTAGCCTGTACCCTCTGTATAGAAATTTCTGAAGGTTGGGCATGGTGGTGGGAAGGCCACCCACCCACTGGTACCCTCCTTCAAACTGGCCAGCAGTCGAATATAAAATCTACCAATGCTAACAGCTGCATATGCCATTGCAAATTCTTCTGATTACATCTGGAATTAAGAATGACTGAGATTTGGTTCATAATTGGCATGTTGCGGCATGGTTGCTCAGTGGTTAGCACTGCTGCCTCACAGCACCAGGAACCTGGTTGGATTCCATCCTCAGGCAACTGTCTGTGTGGAGTTTGCACATTCTCCCTGTGTCTGTGTGGGTTTCCTCTGGGTGCTCCGGTTTCCTCCCACAGTCCAAAGATGAGCAGGTTAGGTGGACTGGCCATGCTAAAATGCCCCAAATGTTCAGGGATGTGTAGATTAGGTGGGTTATAGGGGGATAGGTCTGGGTGGGATGCTCCAAGGGTCAGTGTGGACTTGTAGGGCTGAAGGGCCTGTTTCCACACTGTAGGGATTCTATGATAGCACTTACAGTACCAGAGAATAGGTGCCGATAGTGATGAGAAAATTTAAGGAAATTGGAAAGAGTAGATGGCCAAATATTGCTGTTGATTCAGCTTATCAAAACATGTGCTCATGTGCTCAGTAGTGGTAACTGGTAAATTGTTTAACAACACTCTAGACAGCCAATGTTCCATTCCAGGCTTTTCCTTCTAGCTGCTGGGGTGGAAGTCTAACTAGTACATTAAATGTCTCCCAATTTTTGCATTTGTCATGTAAATGCTAAGTGAAAGTAAACCAATGTTTGCTTTGTTGTAATGGCACTGAATCTGGCACACCCAGATAGTGATCTCAAATTTCATCATGGCAAGCTATGATATTGAATTCAATAAATCTAATAATTCATGAACCGTAGAAGCTGTCAGATTGTTGTTAAAAGTTCAACTGGTTCATGAATGGCACTCAGCAATGAAAACCTGCCATCCCTACAACCCTAGTTGATTCAATAACTCTGACAATATGTTGCCAGTGTTGAATACATCCAAAATATAAACCAAATGGGGAGGCATACAACGCAAATGGAAATTCCAATGCCCAAGGTAAATACATGAAGGCTGTTGTTGGTATCACCTCAGAGGGCGATGATGACACCTGCAGAATAGATACTGATGATAATTGAAAACTTTAATGAATCTGGCAGGGACAGAAGGAACAATATTGCTGTCAACACAGTTCACCAAAACTTGACAGCTTATTTTATTCTACCTGCTAACATCTCTTCCCCAGTAGGATGCCTTCAAAAAGTACGACAGGACTAAAAGATGCTTATACTCTTATTCTTCAAGGGCTGTGTGTCCCAGTGTGAGTAAACTGCCTGCATGATTCATAGTCACTATTGATTTCGGCTGGCCCGCTGTGTAGGTGTTATATACTGTACACGGGCTCCTTGCATTTCTAATATTTAAATGTGTTAAGTTATCCAGGAGCTCTTCAGACCTCCTGCCTTAACTTTGACATGAAATCAGAAGCAACTGCAGAGAACAATTGTAAACTGTCACTTACTTTTTTTTTCTGCAAACCTTCTGCTGATGTTATGACAGGTGATCAGGGAACCTCATGGAAAATCTACCTCCATTTTATTGCTCTCACTAGATGGCATTGCACAGGACCAATTAAAGTCTAAAGAAAGGTTTCACTGGTAAAACACGTATTACCATCATTGTGTGTTTTCACAGAACAGACTTCAATGAGAGAAAGTAAAAAATATTTCAACAGGCATGATAGTGTCTTTTATCATCATTGATACTGCCCTCCTTCCCCAATTTTTGGGCAGCCATACAAGAGTAATATCCATCTAATCTTCTAGCCCCAATCATCACTGTAGCACCATCAGCCATTGTGACCAAAAAATCAGCCCAACTGTTTCTTCAAGGTGCCAGAAGATTGAAATTTCAATTACCTGTAAGGCATTCTAAGCAAACCCATTTATCACAGTGCATTTTACACACTGCAGCTTTCCAACCTTTTGGTATTGACTGATTGTTTGTTTACTTGTCTTGAGGCAGAATTCACGCATTGACATTTTAAGTTCAAAGATTCTACAATTAAGATAAATATTTCATTGAGATGGTATACTCCCACAATCAGTAGTAAAATGATTAATTCTCTAACAACAGATTTTTAGACGGTGAATTTCCAAGCAATATGAACAGTCTGTTTTAAACATATTGGATTTCACAGGTAAACAGATCAAAGTCTTCAATGTCTTCATTTTTTTTCTAGTTGGGCAGAGTTCTGAATCTTGTAGAACAAAGAATCACTTTGGTTTTACTTGAGTAAAACCTTGAGTAGAGTCATAGAATGTTCTGCAGTTCCAAAATTGTGAATTCACATTCTAATTCTGTAAGCAGATGCTCCAATGTTTATTGCAGGCAGCTAGTGAAAATAATTGAATAAATGTGACTCACTGGTCCACAGCTACCCATTTCAATAGTGTTATTATCAGAAGAAAGGAATAGATTTCCTAACTGTCTTTTTAATTCAGGAATAGTTTACACAGGAGTGGAGACAATTCAATAAATCTTTATAGAGTTATGGAGTCAGAGAGTTATGCAGCATGGAAACAGACTCGTCGGTCCAACTCATCCGTGCCAACCAGACATCCCAATCTGACTTAGTTCCATTTGGCCCATATCCCTCTTAGCCCTTCCTATTCATATACCCATCCAGATGCCTTTTAAATGTTGTAACTGTACCTATCTCCACCACTTCTTTTGGCACCTCCTTCCATGCATGCACCACCTTCTGTGTGAAAAAGTTACCCCTCTCACCTTAAATTTATGCCCTTGGTTTTGGACTCCCCCACCCTAGAAAAAAGACCTCAGCTATTCACCCTATCCATGCCCCTCATGATTTTATAAACCTCTATAAAGTCACCCCTCAACCTTCAACACTCCAGGAAAAAAAACCCCAGGCTACTCCAGGGAAAAAAAAGGCCCAGCCTCTTCAATGAGACATTATCTGAAGCAATAAAACATCACAATCTAATTCTTACTGAAAACTGTTGCAATTTAAATAAAAAATGTTATTTAGATTGAAAAATATTCTATTATAATGTGGCTACATTTGCACCCCACAAAAATGCTTGCAATGAAAATCATGGCATTCATGAGATAATAAATCATGATTGCATGGCAAAGTTTAATGTGGAGTTTAGCAGATTTAGATGAATTGAATTTGTTAATTACTTTTTAATTCTCATAAATTTATATTCACCATAGAAACCAAGGGAAATCCTTATTAAATTAGGTGGCCACAAAGTCTCCAGAACTCACATCAATTATTTCAACTCTCCAGAAACAGCATGTTAAGAAGCTTATGAAGTTCTCCTCAGTAAGTCATGGACCCTGTTTATTCACAAAGCAGAAGCTCACATTCAACGTTCACAGTGAACAGTCAAAGGGAAGGTTGAACTCCCCAGCTGCATTATTTCCATGATTCCAGATTATACACGGACCAAAGAGTACGTAATTGAATTGTCTGCCTGTAATACAATCACTATAGCCCGCAGGTGGTGATGGTGGCAAGCTTTACGTTATTTCCCTCAGTAGTCATTTTTCAATTATCATCCAGTCAAACGGTAAGTTTACCGATATCACACAAACAACATTGTAAAGTTTTATCTTTGGATCTGCATTATACTTCTAGTCAGAAGAAGGGCGGTTAAATGTTGCCAAAATGTTACCTGCTACCAATGTGCAAGGTTTTAAGATCCAGAGAAAATTGCAAACGTTATAAAGCAAACACTTCTAAAATTTTGTTGACATGCAGAGACTCTCGACAAACCATGTCAAATTCCATCTGATACTATTCCAAATGCACTCAGTAAGAACTCACTTTTTTTGAGCTACAATAATATTTTAAATCTTAGAGAAATATATTAAAGTTTGCCATCCTAGATATAACCAAAAGATAAAACCGTATAAAATGCTTTTTATGGCACATATCTAATGTTACAGCTATCTCTGATTGATTCATAAAAATCTGCTTCTTGCACCAGACAGCACAATTAGCAATGACATTACTGCCAATTGAAAATTATTTTTTGGCATATCCTTGACAAAAGAGTGAAGCTTTTTGATTTTTTTCTTTATCTCCTCAAGTTCCTCAAACACTTAGAACACTGGCCAAGTGTTCTGAGAACCTTTTTTGTTCAAATGCCTACAAAATGCTCTACCGTAAATGCTTTTGTTAGGTACAACTTGGGAGGTATTAGTAGCTTTCCTCAAGGGCTGGATAAAGTTTAGCCACTCTAGATTGGTCTTTTGTGTATGTCAGATGGATTTAATAAGGTCAGATTACAGATAGTCATAGTTTAGGAATGCAAAAGGCAATTGGCAATCCCATCCTAATAAAAAAGCCGCTTTGTTGCAAAGTTTCAAACTATATTAAACCGTTTCAATGACTCCTCACTTGATATGTCAAAACTGCTGACACCACACAGGTTAACAACCTAAGTAGCTCATTGAGAGTTCTTCTGCCGAAAGGCCAGAGTGGTCTAATGGCTTAAGTTGAAATTGGTAATTGATGAACATAATTTGCCATCTCATTTTAGACTCCTCTGTTTAGAATTAGCTCATTTTTTTTGGACTTTTTGTAAACCATCAACTGGTTATTCAAACCTGGGAGTGTTTGAATAGTTTGCTTGACAACTACAAAGGAACGAAATGGATATATGCAGAGGAAAGAATGACTAAAGAACAATTCAGCTAATTGGAGGCTATTTAAATTGAACTTACATAAATCAGATAAGAATATTCAGTATAAAATTCTTTGCCCATTTGTTGATTAATCATTAATTCAACCATGTTGACATGCAACAGAAATTGTCAAAAAATAAGGGAAAGATACACATTAAGTCATGAATAACCTGTCATTTGTAGCCATTTCCCAACAAGGTTGACCAGCAGCCTATTGATAGAATACTGGTTCCCAATTTTGCAGTCCTTTTCAATTTGTCCCTCTGTGTTGTGTGCTTTGAAAAAAAATGCTTTAAACAAGGTACTTTCATACTATGGCATGAGGTCAATTACTTTTCCTCATGAGCACACATCACCACTGTGCTGGGACAGCATTACAAACTCTTGTTTAATGAATAATTGTCAAATGGCAGGTTTAAGTTCCTGGCTTTACAAACCCAAACTTGTCCAAACCTGCACTGTCTACTCTTTGTGCCTCAGAAAGCTCTTATTTAACTAATGCCACTTGCCTATTCCATTTTCCACTGGGTCTCACATTTAAATCATTGTCCATCTATACAAAACCATTTCTAGCCTCACCACACTCCATTTCTACATTTAATCTTGAGATTCTGTAAGAGTCATTTGCTGATCACCTCTCTCATTTCTTTTCTCACTTAAAGGCAAAATCTGCAGGCATCTAGATCCAATGTCTGAACTACTGCCTTAAATATCTTAGAAATGTTTCTCCCTCTCTGAGTTTAAGAGCCTCTAAAAGTATCCTTTTAACTGTTTTCCATCAATGCAATGCCATCACTTGGTCTCAACCAAGAAGTGGCATGGGACATCTTACTACATAGAAGATACTAAAAAATTGTAAACGGTGTTCTTCAAGCACTTTGTTTTTATGTAAGAAAATGTTAATTGTTGTTGCGTATGGAGGCAACAATCAATGATGAAATGGATGACCCGACAAGCCAATCAATAGTGAAAACAAGAACTGAAGCATGTGTTGGTCATTCAGTCCCTTGAGTCTGCTCCACCATTCAATGAGATCATGGCTGACCTACTACCTCAATGCTATTTTCCTGCATATCCCTATATCCCTTGATATGTTCAATAGATGGCAATCTAGCAATCTCAGTCTTGATACTCAGCTACAGAGCCTCCACATTCCTCTAAAATAGAGAACTCCAAAGATTCACCACCCGCTGAGTAAAGAAATCCTTCCTTCTTTCAGTCCTAAATAGCTGTCTCCTTATCCTGAAACTGTGTATCCTGGATCCAAATCCCTGGCTGGAGGAAACATCCTTCCTGCGTTGTTGCTTCCCAGCTCTGTAAGAAATTTGACAACTTGAATGAAATTATCCCTCATTCTTCTAAACATCATAGGATGATCCCTACATCCCAGCAATTAGTTTGACAAACCTTTGTTACACTCCTCTGTGACAAGTATGTCTTTTCATTGGTAAGAAGACCATAACTGTATATAATAATCCAGGTGTGATCTCACCAAGGTTCTAATAATTTCAATTTACTCTTATATATAAATCTTCTTGTTATAAAGGCCAACATACTATTTGCTTTCTGAATTGCTTGCCTCACTTGCATGTTAACTTTCAAAGACTCACAGAGAAGAATAGCCAAGTTCCTTTGAAGTTCAATGCTTTCCTCTCATCATTTAAGAAATACACAATATTTCTGGTTTCCCTCCCAAAATGGATAATCTCACATTTTTCCATATTATATTTCATCTGCCAAATTTTTACCTACTCACTTACTCTCTACGAGTCTCAATGCATTTGGTGGAATCATTGCCAGCACTCCATTGCATTCATTTAATTATCTGATAGCAAGTGAGGAAGGATTCTAATACAATACCATGATAGACTTAATCTTGATAAGCAGAATAGATTCTTTGCATAGTACTTAATAGTTAATTATATTATTTCTGAAATAACATGATCATCTCCTAAGAGACACCAGGCTATACTTAAGTATAAATACTTATTATTGCTACTGAAGCATTCTGGTACACAACTGAACAACTTGCTATCTCCTCCAAAGAACAGACATTTACATCCTGAATGCGTGGACATATCTAGTGATATCAGTTAACGATTTCAGGTACTAACAGCTTTATGCAGTTATGTTTGTGCTTAGTTTTGTGACGTTTCCACATTTGGAAATGCCACACTTTATCCACAAAATCAAATCATCGACACTGTTTATGAATAGGAAAGGCCCAAACACTTGTCCTTGGCATACTCCACTCATCACAACTTGAATACCTGAAAATGCATTAGTTATTCCTATTAAATAGTTCTAAATCTCTATATTTCCTGCAATCCCAAGTTCTCCAATATTTTTACTAACCTCTTGTGTGGAACCTTATTAAATGTTTTCTGAAAATCTAAATATACAACATTCACCGTATTCCTCTTCTCTATTTTACTAGTTGCATTTTTAAGAAAATTCCAACATGTTTATTAATTATTTCAAAAAATCATAAAAACATAGAGTACAAAAGAGGCCCTTCAGCCCATCGAATCTCTATCACCAAATATCCATGTTGGTTTTTCACTTTATTACTATTATTTTCTAAGTTTTCAGTTATCACATCCTATCCTGTATTATCTGGCCCCTTTCCTGTGACTCATGTTACCGGATTTGTAGTTACCTTTTTTCTCTCTCTCCTCCTTTCTTAAATAATGGGGTTACATTTGCGACCCACTAATCTTCAGGAACCATTTCAGAACTTAAAAAAAACATGGAAAGATGATCACCAAAACATCTATTACTTTTCCAACAACTTTTTTAACACTCTGTGATGTTGTCATCAGGTCCTGGGGATTTTAAAACTTTAAATCCCATTAATTTCTCTAGTTTTTTTTTCTTACCACTGTTATGGTGGATTATTTTATGAAATAATCTCAGAAGCCTTGGGGTACACTTCAATGATTATTTATTTTGAATGAACATTGGGAAAGTTTACTCCAGAAAAGATTCCGAGGTAGCACTCTAACTCAACGAGGATTCTTCAGATATTTATACATTTTAAGTCACGTAGACAGTGTATTTCTAAATTTTGAAATGGTCTGTTTTAGACAAACATCTTGTTTCTCACACATTCCAAAAGTGGCAAGGTGCCTCTTACCCCTGATCTCACCATTCCCTATCTTCCCAAGTACCATGCTCTCTCTTCTCTAAGTCTGTGCATTGTTCCCAACCTTGACTAAACTCCATTGCTTTGTTTTTCTTGGTATGGAACGGGGTCATCCTCATATTCCATTTCCAAATAAGGCCTTAAGGTTTGTGCTGGTTCAGCCATGTTGCATTTTCACAGAAACTCTGTCTGCTGCATCAGATCTGAACATGTTTATGCGGTTTAATTGATCTTTCATTTAATATGACTACTTTCTTAACTCAAATAAATGCAAATATATCGTAAATGATTTATATGACTATTGTTGATGACGTTAATTACAACTATCTATTTCATTCTAATCTTATCTGGAAATTCATGTGGATTTACAGGTTAACTCGATTCATCCCCAAATTTCCCCGATACAAATATTAAGAGTTCGCAGTTTTTTTTATGTTTGTCCCTTAATTCTTCAGTATTTATGGTAATTTTTTAGTATTCTTTTCAATGAGAAAGGATGTGAAGTACTTATTTAGTTTTTCTGTTTTTTTTAATTTCCCATCATTGATTTTCCAGACTCCTGTACTTGATCTTTTCCTTTCACACTATTTCATCTTGTTTTCTTTCTTTATCATTTATTATTAGTCCTCCTTCACAAAATTCTAACATGGTCCTAATCCTTCGGCCTACTTTTTTTGGCGTTTTATACATCTCTTCCTTTGATCGAATAGAAAATTTGATTTCTTTTGTTCACCACATTTGGAACACTTTCTTTGCTAGGTTTTATGTGCATTAAGGGAATGTACTTTTATTGTAAACTATGAGTTAATTCTTTAAAATGTTAGCCATTACTTATTGACCATCATATCTTTTAGTGTGGATTCTCAATCCACCAAAGCTATTTTGCCCATATGTCTTCATGAATTGCATTGTTTAGCTTTAAAAACCTAGTTTCTGATTGAATTACATCACATTCACACTTAAAGTGCTATCAAATGTTGGTCATTTTCTCCTCAAGGTTCCTTTACAATGTGATTATTTCTTAACCATTTTTCATTACAGAACACTGAAGCTGAAATATCCTTTCCCTGGTCAATTCCTCAACATTCTGTTTGAGAAAGCCATTTGACAAACATCTCAAACATTTATCCTGGTCAACATTAGTATTGATTATATTTACCCAATGCATTTGAAGATGGAAATCCCCTATGACTACACTATTACCTATGTTTCATGCACCTCTAATTTCCTGTAGTCTGTGATTGACAATACTACTGCTGTTTGGTGGCATACAGATAATTCTCACCAATGGTTTCTGCCCCCTTGCTGTTTCTTAGTTCCACCCAAACTGATTCCACATCTTTAACTTTAGAACAAGGTCATCTCTCATTACAGTACTAATAGAGTAACAGAATGGTTTACCAGTTTATTAGGGCTTTAACAAAAGATTAAAGATGAGTGACATTGATCTCCTCTCTAAGAAACTAGATCTAGTGTTCCGTGATGTGGCCACACACATCAAGTAGGCTAAAGAGTGCTGATGCCATTTGGGATGACATCACATTGTGAACTGTTCTATGTTTATAACCATAGAGTGTAAACTCTTGACAGACCTTTTAATAATTGGTTAACTGCTTGTACGAGTAGTTTTATTTTTACAGTTGGATCCTTCAAGCTTTTCTACTGCAAAGCTTGGACAAGTTTTTATTGCTCAGTGAGCTATCTCCAACACAGACCTTGTCACTAGTACCTGCTAGGGTGGCGATGGCCGGACTGTTAATCTAGAGACCCAGGAATGTCCTGGGGACCTGCATTCAAATCCAACATGGCAGATGATGGAATCTGAATTATTCAATTTTTTTTTTAAATGTCTGGATTTAAGAGTCTAATGATGACCCTAAATCCACTGTTAATTGTTGGAAAAAACCCATCTGGTTTACTAATGCCCTTTAGAGAAGGAAACTGCCATCCATACCTGGTCTGGCCTACATGTGACTTCTATAGCAATGTGGCTGACACTTAACCTGCTCCTGGCAATAAATGCTGGCCTGGCCACTGATGCCCTCATTTCATGAATGAATAATAGAATCTCCTGCTGGGTATTTCACCGTGTGTAGGTTCTTCTGGCTCAGTAGCTAACCCGTGCAGAATGCCAATGTCTGATGGGGCTAGGTAACTAGGCAAATCTCCTGTTCATGAATGTAGCAAGTTTGGAGACAGCAAGGGCATTTAATTTGGCAGGTGACATTCTCATGTCTATCAGATTCCCACCTCAATCGAAATTAAATTCTGGGCAGGGTGGTTCATGATGGACCATTGCACACCACTGCTAATTGAGGCCCTTTGGTAGCCAATTAAGAGTCACAAAAGCCTCATCTCACTGCAGTTGGAATTAATATTAGCTATAGTCAAACCTGGCACCAGGCAACTTGCAAGATAAGTCAAACAAAAGCCTGGTTCGGCCACATCTGAAGTATTGTGTCCAGTTCTGGTCGCCTCATTACAGGAAAGATGTGGAAGCATTGGAAAAGGTGCAGAGGAGATTTACCAGGATGTTGCCCTGGAATGGAAGAAAGTTCTTACGAGGAAAGGTTGAGAGAGCTAGGGCTTTTCTCTTTAGAACGACGAAGGATGAGAGGTGACTTGATAGAGGTGTACAAAATGATCAGAGGTATAGATAGAGTAGACAGCCAGAGACTTTTTCCGAGGGTGGAGGTAACTATTGCGAGGGGGCATAGTTTTAAAGTGAGTGGAGGTAGATATAGGGGAGACGTCAGAGGTAGGTTCTTTACTCAGAGGGGCGTGGAATGCATTGCTGGAGGAGGTAGTGAAGTCGGCCTCATTAGGGGCATTTAAGCGGCAATTAGATAGGCATATGGAGATAGTATAAGGTAGGGGTGGGGGTTAGATACACCTTAGGTTTAGGGTAAAAGTTTGGCACAACATGGTGGGCTGAAGGGCCTGTACTGTGCTGTACTGTTCTATGTTCTATGTTCTACGTTCTAAACTGTGTAGTCCGGTTATCACCTCCATTGATATAGTGGTGAGAGGATCCGTCAATCTAAAGCAATGAATGCCTGATTGAGGGGCTTTACATAGGGCAGGAGGGTGCCTGCTTGAAACAGCTTTTTGCTCTTGCTTCTGATGCCCTCTGACTTCTATCCCGAGGAAATGGATGCAATGATTCATTCTTGTCTTCTGGACTGATGTTCCGGGCTTGCCTCTCATAGAATCTCCCCCTGTTGTTAGTTGTTTAATTGTCTGCATGCCCTTACACTACAAAGTGGCAACACTGCAGAGTTTAGACCTAATCTTTTGGCTGAAAGGTTGCTTACCCTTGTCTATCGCATGCACATTCTGCTGTATTCTACACATTTGGTAAGCATTTAATTTTGTATTGTAGCTTCACTAAACTGGCACCTCCTTTTTAGATTTGGCTGTTCTGCTTTTGGCAAGACATCTGCACTCTTCATTGAACAAATGTTGTTCCCTTTGCTTGATGGGGTAATGGTAGAATGAGTTATATTTTGGGCCATGGGATTATACGTTGTGGTTAAGTACAATTCTGCAGCTGCTGATGGCCCCCAGTATCACACGGATGCCCACTTTTGACTTGCGACATCTAATCAAAGTTTGTCTCATTTAACATGGTGTATGATAATTGATATGCTCAATGATGGGACTTCATCTCCGCAAGAACTGTGCAGGGCTCCATTCAATGTCCATAGTCTGATGGACAGATGCATTTGCGGAAGGTAGATTGGTAAAGATGAGGTTGAGAACATTTTTCCTTTTTATTAGTCCTCTCACCAGCTGTAGCTAGCAGTGATGTCCTTTAGGTTTTGGACAGCTTTCTCAGCAGTGATGCTCTTGAGCCACTCTCACTGTTGGACATTGAACTCCGCCATCCAGAATACATTATGGGCCCTTGCATCTACTATATTTCTCAATTTGGTCCTCATTATACAGAAGTACTGACTCAAAAACTTAGGTCGATGCGGGTGGGGTTATATTGGTGGTGCTAGATGGCAATCAGCTGGAGGTTTTCTTGCCCATGTTGGACTTGATACCATGGTCTTCATGTAGTCCAACGTCAATGCTGAGGACTCCTATGACATCTCCCTTCCAACTGTATACCACTGTACCACCACCTCTGGTGAGACAGGATACATCCAGGGATGGTGATGGTGGTGTCTGGAACATTGTCTTTAAGGTATGATTTCCTGACTATGCAAGGTATCATTGTGTAAGGCTGTTGCTTGACTAAACTGTGCAATAGCTTTCCCAGAAAGAGAACAAGTTCCAAAGGTCAAATAAGAGGACTTTGCAGGATTGACAGTTACCTATTATAATTTCTACTACCTCTGGGAAGTGGTCAGTTTAGTTTCATTGCTATTTTTAGGCTTTGCAGTAGATTGAGACAACTGAACAACTTTCCACATCATCTCAGAGTCAGATGCAGGCAAGACAAGATAAGTTTTAAAATTTTCTTCCCTGAAGGTTATTTGTGGACCAGATTGCTTTTAATGACAATTGATTCATGGCCGCCATTAGTTTTTAATTCCAGGCTTATTAATTTAATTCAAATTTCACCATCTTTCATGATGAGATTTGAACCCATGTCACAGAATCACAGAATTGTTATGATGCAGAAGGCCATTCAACCCATCATGAGTATCATTACTTGCTGATTTTTCTTCTGTCCTGTAATCCTGCACATTATCTCTCTTTAAATAATTATCTAATGATATCATAAATGCCTTGCTTGAACCTGCCTCCACTATAATTCCAGGTAATGCATTGCAAATCCGAACCATTCACTGTGTGAAAAAGCATTTTCCTCACATTGCATTTACTTGTTTTGCAAATCATTTTAAATCTGTATCCTTTAATTCTTGACCTTTTTACAAGGGGTAACAGTTTTTTCCCAATCTGTCCTGTCTAGATCTCTCATAATTTTGAAAACCTTCATCAAATCTCCTCTTAGTCTTCTGCTCTCTAAGGGGAATTATTGGTAAAGCATAATATTTTGTCTCACACAAGGAGAGTTGAGGGTGTCAGGAATCATCAGCCGCCATAGAACCTTAAAAAAACGAAAGAACTGCGGATGCTGTAAATCAGGAACAAAAACAAAGTTGCAGGAAAAGCTCAGCAGGTCTGGCGGCATCTGTGAAGGAGAAAACAGAGTTAACGTTTCGGGTCTGGTGACTCTTCCTCAGAAATTCCATAGAACCTTGCTTGAGTAGAAACTATCACATTCAGGAGAGTGACTTTATAACCCAGAAAATACTGATGACGCAAAGAAAATTAATCAAATGAAAAAAATACATTAACCTGTTAAGTCGGTGTCACAGGCTCTTCCCAGGTGCACATACCAATACAGGGATTAATTGCTTCTGGAGGACAATCAAACCTGGAAAAGTCTTTCTTTGGTCTGTCAGATAATTCAGCTGGTTTCTCAATGTGAAATATTGCCCTTGACCAAGTATACAGACTGACACACACAAGGTGCAGGATACACTGAGGGTTATGCTATAGCCACAAAGCTTTGTTGGAAAAGGCCCACCTGTATTAGTATAGCTAAAAGCTGTAGGACATGTAAAAACCTCTCAGTTGCACATCTGGCATAAAATATATATCATAAATATAAGTAGTAATTGCAAGTTGAGTGAGGAAACATCGAGAGTGCTACATACTGTTTAGATAAAAAATAAACTGTACTGCACTTTTATGTAATGTCAAATTCAATCTGCTATACAATGTACTTTTACAAATATTATGAATGAAGTATACATTTGTGAGGAAAAGAAACTATCCCCGAACTCCAAGTGGAATTCAGATCTAGGATGCCAGTGCAGCCCTTCTCACATTTACCCACATGTACAAGGTAGACACTTATGATGCCGCCAGACCATCAGCCTGGGTCCCTGGATTACTAAACCAGTGATGTTACTATTATGCCATCACTTCCCTCAAAGTAAAAGAAAATAAAGAAATAGTAACAGCAGATGGCAAAAAATAGCAAGACACCTGTAGAAAGATGGCCTAAGAAGTGAAGAGCATATGGGAATTACAAAGGAAATGGCAATCAACTGCACAGGAAGAAACAAATTCGATTGAAGCACCTATTAGATGGAAATACCATAGTAAATGCAGCACATAATAAAATGATGCTGTAACTTAGAGAGACTTATATTGGGGAATGGAATAAAACTATGTATCAGGACACAGCTTTGCTTTCTTTTGTGTATTTGGTGCATTTGCCTTACCTTCATTCATGCAAAACTAATATTGAAACATCAATAGTGTGTTCAGCTAATGTTTGATCTTATGTTTGAAAGACCTGTATTGTAAAGGTGGTTAAAGCCTTTTCTGTAATGGAAAATGTTTCCTGCAGGATATTTCTTTTGGCTGCATTATGAAATTGAGTAAAGCTCCCTGAGGAAAGCATTTTCTGTGACTGAAAAGACCTACCTGCTTCGATTATGTAGTTTTGATGATCCTCTTCATTTTTTGTTGACCTTTTATATTTGGGTTTAGGTGTTGTCACTTTGAAATTTGATGCAAGCCTGGAAATAAACTTGCATCTAGTCGATATAACATGGGTCTTCCTTGAGCTTTTAATTAAGATTAGTGACCTGCAGGTGCAATCCTTAAACCATCAATAGAACCATGAACATATCAGCTAAAATATTGGTAAAGCTATGTCACTCTTTATTACCCAAAGGGTTGATGTCATATTCACAATGTACAAGAGCTTATGCCTGATCAGCATGCTAATTTGTTAGTCACAGCAAAATATAATCTTTGCCTTTGGAAATTTCAGGCGAACTAGTATGATGGAAAAAAATATGTAGAAACAGACATAATCGGATGGTAAACTCTTAATATTATTTAATAATTTTGAAACAGTTAAATCAAAGAAAAATTGATAATTTAAAACAAAAAAGCAATAAGAACACCACACTTACCTTGACCTTTCTGCTTCACCCTCTCACTAAATTGTTTATGCAACTGTAATTAGTGTTTTACAAGGTTGTAAACCTCTGCAACTGCTAACTGAAACCTTTTGTGTACTCTGAACCAAATTTGAAAGCTGGGTGAAACTACAAGAAAAGAGTTTAATCCAGACATTTTAGAAAATAGATTTCCAGCTGGAAAGTATTCGACTCGATCCATGGATTTAAATGTCTCACATTCAAAATGTCTCAAAAATAACTCATTTACGTGATAAAAAATGACTGCTCTATGTCACAATTAACATTATCAGGAAGAAACCATTTTTACTTCTTTCCACTTCTGCCTTTCCCCAAGTTTCTTGACCAACTGGTTGGGGTGGCATAGTAGCTTAGTGGTTATTACTGCTGCTTCATAGGGACCTGGGTTCAATTCCACCTTTCGCTGGCTGTCTGTGTGGAGTTTACACTTTGTCCCTGTGTCTGTGTGGGTTTCCTCTGGGTGCTCTGGTTTCTTCCCAAAGTCAAAGATGTGCAGGTTAGGTGGATTGGACATTCCAAATTGCCCACAGTTCCAGGGACGTGTAAGTTGGGTGATTTAGCCATGGGAAATGCAGGGTTATAGGGAGAGGGATGGGTCTAGCTGGGATGCTGTTCAAAGGATCAGTGTGGACTCAATGGGCCAACTGGCATGTTTCCACACTGTAGAGCTTCTATGATCTATAACAGTTTTGCATCAATGTAACAATTGAAGTTTCTTCTCACTGCATACATTTTCTGCCTTATCATCCTGAGAAAATAAATGTGTATTTACATATTTTCATCTTTTTGTAATTCAATGTTTGTTTTAGGATTTGTACACAAACTCCCTACTTGAGCATTATTGCAAACCTGGGAGAAAAACCATGTCGCTGATTGGAAATTTTTAAATCAGAAAGAACTCAAGATATGCTGCCTTAAAATCGCTATTTATGTAACTTTAGATCTAAATATTAATACATCTTCTGAGATTAGATTAAGATTTCTTAATATGGAAAAAGCCTCAAATTTCTATTAGCTGTTCTCATGAAGACTATGTCCGGCATGATCTCCAGTGGGGTGTTGATATCCCCCTTTCTGCAATGTCTGGGGCAAATGTCATGAACTGTGCTCAGCAACTGTAGACTGATATTTCTTATCTGCATGAACAAAGAGCTTTAAAGGTTTTTGTGTGGGCACAAGTGATACCAATTCTTCCGAGACATCTGTTGATGGATAAGTTCTCTGGGAACAACATATGGTACATTAAGGCCGGAATCGGACATGAGGGACACCGTTAGGGCAGGGGAGCTGTTTGATGAGGTGGATTTTGTAAGATAGTGTCATACAGTCATAGAGTCACAGAGGTCTGCAGCACAGGTAAGGGCTCTTCGATCCATTGAGTTTGCACTGGTCAAAAACAATCACCTAACTATACTAATCCCATTTCCCACCACTTGGCCCAAAGTCTTGTATGTCTTGGCATCACAGGTGTACATCTAAATACTTCTGAAATGTTACAAGGATTTCTGCCTCTACCACCCTTCCAGGCAGTGAGTTCTGAATTCCTATCACCCTCTGGGTGAAAACGTTTTTCCTCAAGTACCCTCTAAACTTCCTGCCCTTTGCCTTAAACCTATCTCCCCTGGTCAGGTCATTGATCCCTCCACCAAGAAAAAAAGTTTCTTCCTGTCTATCCTGTCTATGTCCCCTCATAATTTTATACATCTCAATCATGTCTCCCTTAGTATCCTCGGCTCTGAGGAAAATAACACCAGTCTATCCAATTTCTTTTCATAACTAACTCTCTCCAGACCAGGCACCATTCTGGTAAATCTCCTTTGCACCCTCTCCAGTGCAATCACATCCTTCCAAAAATGTGGATTCCAGAACTGCACACAATACTCTACCTGTGGCCAAAACAATGATTTATATAGCTTTAGCATCACCTTCCTGCTCTTCAACTCTTTGCCTTGGTAACATCAATATGCCTTTTTAACCATTTTTTTCTACCTGTATCGCTACCTTAATAGAATGTTCGACATGCATGCCGAGGTCTCTCTCAGTGTCCTAGTGTTCATCATTTATCCCCTTGCCTTGTTTGTCCTGTCCAACCGCATCACCTCACACCTATCCAGATTAAATTCCCATTGGAATAGAAGCATATTTAATCATTCCTACAGTTTTGGTTGTGTTTCCCATCGTACTTAAAGAAAGTGCTCAGAGCAGCATTCATCAATTCTAACTATGGTGTGCATTTGAATATCAATCTTAACCTTCATTGTCCCAAATAGTCTCAGTTCAATCCCTATTGATCCTGGGTAGTTTAAGTCTCCCAATATTATTCCTACACATTTCAATAATTTCCCTGCAGACTTTTGTCCTTTATCTTTCTTTGGTTCTCTCCCCTCTCTGGTTATTTGAAGCCCAATAGAACAACCTCAGCAAAATTATCAATCCTTTCTTCATTCTTGACTTGAACAAAATGGGTTTGTCCTTGGCCCCTCAAGGGAATCTGCTCTTTCCAGCTCTTTCTTAATCAGTAATGTCAATCAGCCCAACAAGACCACACTGAGTCTCTGAAGAGCATCCCACTCAGACTTGTTCCCCCCTTACCCGACCCGATCCCTGTGTTTCCCATTGCTAATCCACATAGCCTACACACTACAGGCAGTTTATCATGGCCAAGCCACCTAACCTGCACATCTTTGGACTGTGGGAGGAAACCAGAGCACCCAGAGGAAACCCACACAGACAAATAGAGAATGTGCAAACTCCACACATACAGTCACCTAGGACTGGAACGGAACCCAGGTCCCTGGTACTGTGAGGCAGCAGTACTAACCACTGTGCTTTCTTACTACCACTATATCATATTCCTACATGGTTATATGTATTTATGGCACACCAGTCTTACTCAGTACACTTGGCACATTTACATCCATGAATGCTAAACCTATTCTTGTATTCCTTGTAGTCTTTCTTAGCTCACTGCTATCTAATACAGAATTAATTCCTTTCCTAGTACTATCCCATACTCCCACTCCTTGATTCCCCTTATTCCCCTTTCCTATTTATATATGCTATGGTCAATTCAGTAAACATTTTTCCCAAACATACTAGTGAGCTGCTTTCTAGAAAGATACTGTTCTAAATCCTACTGAGGAGCAACCCATCCTTTTGGTGTCTCCAAAACTGGTCCCAATTTCCCAAAAGTCATAAGTCCGATGACCTGCATCATTCTTCAAGTCATGTACCAATTCTTTCTATTTTCCTGTCATTCTATTTTCTGACTTATGCTGCTGGTGCTAAAATGAGCCACAACTTCTAGCTCATTCTGTTTTCCCTACAGAATATTCTGCACCCTCTTTGGGATATTGTTTACTTTAGCGTCATGGAGGCATTGCATCATTCAATCTTGATCTTGAGGAAACCAGGACAAAATAATGTCTTAAAGCTACAGCATCAATACAATGATAGATATCAATGAGGTAGAGTTGAGGATCAAATGTAGTATTTCCAATTTTTCAGACAATACAAAGTTTAGTGTGAATGTGTGTTATGAGAAGTATGTAAAATGGTTTCTGGAAGATTTGGACAGGCTTTGTGAATGGGAAAGAAGATGTCAAATGGAACTTACTGTGGAAAGATGTGAGGTTTTTCAGTTTAGTGTGAGAAGAAGCTGTGAAGAGTATTTCTAAGCTGGTAAAAGGTTGGAAAGTTAGACGTACAAAGTCCCTTTGGTGTTCTTGCTGATAAGTCACTGAAGGCTAACAAGTGGGTACGACAAGTTATTAGGAAGGCTAATAGAATGTTTGCCACATTGCAAGAGAATATGAGTACAGAAGTATGATGTCTTGCTTCAGTTGTTCGGAGGTTAGTTAGATCATATTTGGAGTACAGTGTGCAGTTTGGTCTCCTTATTTCAGGAAAGATATCATTATCATAGAAGGTGTACACCATAGGTTCACCAGACATGTTCCTGGATACAAGGACTATTCTATGAAAAGATATTTGGTAAAACTGGGTCTGCATTGTCTAGAGCTTCCGAGAATGAGAAATGATCTCATTGAAATTTACAGAATACAGACAAGGTAGATGCAGGTAGGATGTTTCCCTTGGTTTCAGAACCTAGATCAAATAGGCACAATTTTAAAAATAAGGGAGATCCTGTAGAAATCATGTTGATAGCTTTTGGGCAACAATGCCACTTAGGTCTGACATAAGGACAATTTTTTTTTCCACAGAAGCTTGCAAACTTTTGGAATTGTATACCACAATGAGCTGTAGAAGCTCAGTCTTTAAGTATATTTAAAAGTAGAGCTTGATGGATTTATAATTATCCATGACTCTATGGGAAGGGGCTGAATAAAGAGCACTGAAATGTTTGATCAGCCATGATCATATTGAATGATCCAATATCTCACCTAATTTTCATGTTTTGAAGGAGGATTCAGGGACATGCTTACCTTTTCTTATCAAAGAAACCCATATTTCAGTGCCTTCTTTTATGAACTGTATTACTCAATGCTTAAATATGAATTGTTCAAAACAGAAATGCAGGAAGGTGGTAATTAAATGCACAATCAATAAAGACACTCCAATCTAGGGTAAATTTTGCAATTGGTAAACTGAAACATAATACCCTAGAAATTAGACTATATTACTATAGAGTTGTTCCGTATGGATATGTTTTGTCTGACGTTTTCAATAAAATATTAAACCAATTTAAAATAAATAAGTTAACACTTTTGTTAAATGCAAGGTAATATTATTTCAAGCAAATACATTAAGCACTTGTGTTAATATCAGATTATGTCATTTCTAGCCACACAACCTGAGATTGGGAGCTCATGGCAATCATTAGATGTTATAATGTTTGATCACTTCTAGATGATTAGACTGAGCTTAAATAATTTGGAAATTACATATCAGCTTTTTTGCAGGAAATGTCATTAATTAGATATACAAGAATGTTGCCAGAGTTGGAGGGTTTCAGCTATACAAAGAAGCTGAATAAACTCGAGCAATTTTTCCTGGAGCGTTGGAGGCTGAACGGTGACCATATAGAGGTTTATAAAATCATGAGAGTCATGGATAGCGTAAGTAGACACGGACTTTTCCCTGAGGTGCGGGATTCCAAAACTAGAGGGTGTAGGTTTAAGGTGAGAGGGGAAAAATTTAAAAGGGACCTAAGGGGCAACTTTTTCAGACAGAGGGCTGTGTGTGTATGGAATGAACTGCCAGAGCAAATAGTGGACACTGGTACAATTACAACATTTAAAAGGCATCTAGATGGGTATATGAATAGGAAGGGTTTAAAGGGATATGGACCAAATGCTGGCAAATGGGACTAGATTTATTTAGGATATCTGGTTAGCATGGATGAGTTCGACTGGAGGTCTGTTTCTGTGCTGTACATCTTTATGAGCTATAACTTGTTCACCATTGCCAAAATTTAATTGCCAAACATCTGAAAATGTTTAATTCATAAATTTATATAAAATTACAAAAGAGAGAGGCAAGTAATGTGCAACAGCGGACATATTTCTTTTAACTGAATTTTTACACCCATCTTCAATGTATCTTATTTTGCTGATTTTCTCTGCAGTTTTGAAAGATTATGAATATGAACCAATCACCCATCATTTCTGCATGCATACCATATCCTCAACTGTGCTTGCAAAGGAACTTCGACTTCTGTCTATAAATGACCTCACTGACCCATTTGAGGGAGATAGATTGCTTTACTCTCTATTGGGATCTATGAATCCCCCAATGTTTGGCATAATAAATGGTGTGTTGCACTTTCAAACGTTTCTTTTTTATTGAACAGAACATACACTCATCCATATTATTCCACATCTGGAACGCAAAAGGTAACTAGTAACTAACAAAGCACAGATGGCATTACTGTTGGAGTAATCTGGAATCATTTGTTTTACTATGAATTTAGAAACATATCAATTCTTGAATCTATAAAATTTAAGTTACTCTAGTTTTAAACTTCCTCTACTGAATCATTCAAACACTCATAATTTAGGAATGTTTTGTGACTGCAGCTAATTCAGTTAACTTATAACAGCTCAAACTAATGGGAAGCAGAATTAAGGGAGTTTTCAGAAATCTTTGTTGGAACTCATTGCATGAAAGGATGGTAGAAACAAAAACACATTTTATTTTAAAACCTACTTAGATATTCACTGAAGTGCTATATCCAACAAGGCTACAGGCTGAATAGCTATTTACAGCAAACTCAGGTACAACAGAGTGAATGGTGGTATTCTGAACCACAATTTCAATGATTATATGATGCCACCTGCATCAGGAAAACATAATATTCAACCTATCATCCACCATCTTCTCCCTACCAATTTTGAGGGCTTTGCGTAGGCTTTAAACTATTAAAAAAGGATGATTTCCTGAAAAGCAATCAATTGCGTTTAGGAAGCTAGCTTCCAGACATTGCCAACAGCTGCCAACAACATGCAAATAACCTGGGATTTGACAATGAGCCAGGGATGCAGACTTCGTTTGGTTAGAAGTTTCACTCCTCTCCAATACGACATCAAAGAGATTGCCATGGACTCCTGGGCTACAGAAATGTAGTTTACACAGTATGATTGCAGAAACCTTCGTTAATTTTATGAAATTTATACTTAAGCAGAAAATGAAAGCAATTATGCAATTTAACGTGTTAAAAAGCTAAACTGCTATCAACCTGTACTCTTTTCTATTTTTGATGGAACATGGTGGTATGTACTATCCTACAGGCAACCATTGTACAGAATATAAGTTTAGTGTTATAATCCCCTGTGTCTGCTTTTTATTCATTCACTCATGAGATATGGACACCGCTGGCTGGGCCACCATTTGTTGCCAATATACAGTTGCTCTCGAGAAGGTGGTGGTGAGATGCCTTCTTGAATCACTGTAGTCCATGTTCTGTGGGTAGGCGCACAATACTATTAAGTAGATAGTTTCAGAACCTAGCCGGAACAGCATCTATTTTTGGCTATCTGGATGGTGGGTCACTTGGAAGACAACTTGCAGGTGACGGTTTTCCAATGTATCTGTTTACTTAATAAAAATCGAAAGAACTGCAGAATCAGAAACACAAACAGAAATTGCTGGAAAAGCTCAGCAGGTCTGGCAGCATCTGTGCAGAGAAATCAGTATACTATGATTGCAGATATTGCCAGACTATACTGTGAAAGTGTTTGATGAATGCAATTGCCCTTTGAAGGGTCCAAAATCACTCACAAGTAGAGTTTACATATTCACAAACAGAAAGAAAAATACTTACTATGCCCACTCTGAGTGTGGCTTTAGCCATCTTCCACTTCACAGAATCTCTGCTTTGCAGAGGGAGGCCATTTGGTCCATTGAATCTGCACTGACCTTCTGAAGAGCATCCAACCCAACTCGCATGAAACCACATGGGATTTTTAACCATGGCTAACCCACAAAGCCTGCACATCCCTGGACATGACAGAGCAAGTTTTAATGTGGCCAATCCACCTAACCTCCACATCTTTGGACTGTGGGAGGAAAATGGAGCACCCAGAGGAAACCCACATGGGGAGAATTTGCAAACATCACACAGACAGTTGCTCAAGGCTGGAATTGAATCTAGGCCCCTGGTTATGTGAGGCAACAGTGCTAACCACTGAGCCACCGTACCACAAATGCTATTGGGTATTTATAATTTGCTTGACTGTGGAAGGCAATGTAGGTCACACTTGGCACAGAGACTAGCAGGCCTATTCTGGTAATCATGTGGATGTTCTGAACCTCTACGCTCCATTTTTCTTGCACTCCCTGCCAACAACATCAGCACTGAGCATTCCACACACATCCTTGAACTATGACTTTATCTCCTAACATTACCCCCTGAACCCTGGCTTTATAAGTTAGTCATAGCAACCAGGGTTCTGCAGTGGTCCCCTGTCAAAACTAGAGTGGTTGCCACTATTGATGACATCCCGGTCCTGCTCTAACCCAAGTCCTCCAATTTTCTGTTGTCTCCCTCCCCTTAATATGGTAAGTTGCCCCTCCTTCACAATTATTATCTTGTCTTCAACCCAGCATACCTCTTTCAATTCCCAGAATAGACTACCCCAACTTCCCTACCAAAGCAATGGACCCTAGTAAACCCCTTTGTCTTTAATTAAGCAGACACAGAACAGGCCATGGCCTACCCCCTGCTCAATAACTTGGACCAACAGCTCTATCTGATTTTGAACCCAACCCACTGAATTGCTGTGACTCCCTTGACTGATTGACTGCAGGTTTGATTGTGACCCTCCCCCAGAACTGTAGAGTTACCAACCCCCTGACTACCTCAAGTGGCTGACTCATTGAGTCCAAGCCTCTGGACTGATACTGGATGCTGAGCTTGACTCATTGCACCAGGACCCCCTGACTGAAGATTGTCTCCCTTGATTTGACAATGAACTATTCTCCTAAAGGGAAAAGGACAAAAAGGCAAAGCAAAACAAGGCTGAGATGCTGTGAGCATCCAAGTAAGCACAAAATAAGTGAGCATTCAAAAAACAAGCCCGCAGCTCTGTGATGCATCGTGGTTAAAGCCATGAGAGAGGTGCATGTTGCTGCACACAAAGTGTCCTGGTCGCAGCATTAAAATACAAGGAGTCAATACACTCCAAAGTCCAGCTTTGCAGAGAAGGACTGTGTTGCAAGGGAATTGGAGATATGCCGTGAGGATAAAGAGATGCTGGTAGATGTGCAATGTCTACCTCCATGGACAAAGAGGGTGCAGGATGCTGGCAGACACCATCCATTGAGCATACCCTAAGATGCTGAGGACTGCTGTTCACCATGGAGGCCCGAATGGACAAGCAGCAATGCAAAGTCTCCAAGTATTCTCTGACTTACATGTCACAAACTGTCACTGTCTAATTTTTCTCCAGTGCACGGAAGAATAGGAAAATTCATGTCAATGTGACAAGATTGGATATTAATGGCATGCAAATCCATGGAAATAGGCCTCTCTCTCTGTCCGTTAGTGAGATTCCTACCTTGTCATTGAAAACATGTTGACAGTCAGACTTCTTTTTTGATGCTGAGAATTTTGTTTCTTCCAATGTCACCATCTATTCCCAACTAACCTACCATTGTCCATATCGTTCAGAGGCTGGGAAGATTCCACACATTGTTTTTCTTTACTTGGGTGTTACTTCTGTATTGTCCTGATGAGTCAAATACTGTAAAATTACAAATATGTAAATATGTCATTATATAAATTTAAGTGAAAAAATGTGAATGTCTTTATTAATTTAGTTGTTGTCTGAACTAGGATTACATGACAGATTTTTTTCAATGGAATAGTGGATGCCTATTGAAAGAAAAATCTTGGTTTAAGGTGTATAGTTCCTTGAAAGTGGAGTCACATAAGTAGGGTGGCGAAGAAGGCATTTGGTATGTTTGCTTTCATTGGTCAGAACATTGAGTATAGGATTTGGGATGTCATGTTGTGGCTGTACAGAATATTGGTGAGGCTACGTTTAGAATACTGCATATATTTCTGGTTGCCCTTTTATAGGAAGGATGTTGTTAAACTTGAGAGGGTGCAGAAAAGATTTACAACTAAGTTGCCAGGGCTGGAGGATTTGAGTTTTTGGGAAAGGCTGGATAGGCTGGGGATTTTTTCCCTGGACCATTGTAGGCTGAGGGGTGACCTTATAGAGGTTTACAAAATCATGAGGGTTATGGGTATGGTGAATAGTCAAGGTCTTTTTCTTAGCATGGGGGAGCCTAAAACTAAAGGGCATAGGATTAAGACAATACAGTGTGGAGCTGGAGGAAAACAGCAGGTCAGGCAGCATCAGAAGAGCAGGAAAGTTGATATTTCGGATCAGGGGCTTTTGTGAAGAAGGGTTGTTTCTGACTCCAGCAACTGCAGTTCTTGCTATTTCTGGGCATAGGTTTAAGGTGAGAGAGGAAAGATTTTAAAAGGACCTAAAGGGCAACTTTTTCATACAGAGGGCTGTGTGTGTATGGAATGAACCTGCCAGAGGAAGTGCTAGTGGCTGGTACAATTACAACATTTAAAGGCATCTGGGTGGGCACTTGATTGGGAAAGGTTTACAGGAATATGGGTTAAATGCTAGCAAATGGGACTAGGTTACATTGGAACGCCTAGTCGGCATGGACAAGTTGGACTGAAGGGTCTGTTTCTGTGCTGTATAACTGTAAGTCTCAATGGCTGTAAGTCTCCACCATGATGAGATAATCCAACTTTATAAATGAGTGGTGGTGATTGTTCACAGTTTGTGCAGTTCACGGTACAATATATTCCAGAGGCAAAGAAATTTATTGCAGAAATCTATCCTGTTAAGGTAACCATTGCCTCTTCTTAGCAAATGTAAAATTGGATTGATTCTGTGCATTGAAAAGTGCCCAACCTCAACTACACCACCCTCTCAGATTAAGATATAGTATATTAAAGCAAGCAGGCAGGCAGAAAATATTGCATAGGTTTCCTCTTTTGATCAGTGCTAGCTTTGATTAACAGAAAGATTATTCTCAAAGAAACACATGAAGCATGAAATTAAGGACTAAAGATAATGTCTGAAAAAGGCTGGAAAGCTGAGATGTGGTCCAGCCAGTTAAATCACTAAAAGTCTTTTGTACGTTCTATTATTGCATCCTTGCTAGCTTGATGGAAGAAGGATACTCCTCTTTGAATGGCTCAAGATACATAGATAGGTATTTAAGAGTCACCTCTAAATTGAAGTTGTTTAGTGAAAAACTGAGTGAAGCCATTGTAAAAACCATTGCAATTTTGAGGTTCAAGGTTAAAAGCTGTCCACATAAATGCAAAGAATTGAATAACCTCTTTTGAGAATGTCCTTCAAAGAACATAGCTTTTGGCAAAGAAATTATGATCAAATTTTATGTTAATCATTTTCTATACTTTTCTAAAATGAAAAAGGAATATTTTCTCAAAAATATGCTTCCCTTTCAATAAAATATCTCTATTATTGTATTTTTATGTATGAGAGTAAAAGGAGTAAGAATTCTCTCCAGTAATGGCAGGACCTTAAGGTTGAGCCATGACTTTTGAACATTGAGGACTTTCCCATAAACTGACATTGTAAATATGTCATGGATAACCTGAATAGATTGACCATCACCTAATAGTTGTTCCCAATGTTGGTCATGATTAGATATGCTCGATGCATAAACATGACAAATGTATCAATAACTAAAATAGTGTTGCCATCTTTTTACTTTTTAACCACACAGTCCATTTTTTTCAAAATGCATCTGATTTTTATTGTTGTGTTCTAATTTTGCCTATTTTTCTGATTGAAGAGAGAATAGAAAATCTGCCAGATCTTGCCTATTTATTTGAAAATCCAAGCATGCGTGAAAATTAATTTGTAGCAGTGGATTTCCCACCTAATTATCCATGGACACAGAGTGGTGCAGCAGTAATTTACAGATTTTTTTTCTAATCTCTAGGGTAAAAAAGTTACAAAACAGCCCAAAAATACCAAAAGCAGCATTTTGTTCAGAAGTGATATGGTGGTGGGTGAAACCAGTTGAGCCAAAGTTGCTTGGCAGTCAGAGTTCAGAGAGATTTTTGTGTCAGAATCTCATCAAGGATAAACACACAGAAGATGATAAGTAATTTCAAAAAGTAAAATACATATATTGCCTAACTGTATTTGTTACAATTGACCCTTAAGATTCAATATGCAATAAGCACGCCAAAGACAGAAAACAACAGATCAGCCAGATTGTTGCAATGCTACTTTTCAGCAAGCAGCTCAACAGCACCAGAGAAGGATTCACATGTCAAATATCTTGATCTTTTGCTTGCTTTTTTTGTCAAATTGAATCATAGTTCAAATTCCAAATCCTGCAAAAACAGGCATGAAGAAAAGTAAGGAGGAAAATAGAAAGACAGAATTGAAAGTTAAGAGACAATGAGGAAAGGCCAAAGAAAAAGAAACAAATGAGGTGTGAAAATTGGACAGAATATCAAAAAAAACTAAGTGTTAAGTAAGTAGGCAAAATTAGAGTATGAGATTAAACAATGTGAACATTGGTCTGATAGCAAATGCGTCTGGGAATTGATAATGGAAATGAGGAGATGGTGTTTGAATTCAGCAGGTATTTTGCATGTTTCTTCCATGTAAAGGATACAAATAACACCCTAGGAGTAACTATAAATCAGGAAATGTAAACAGTGCACGAACTGAGAAAGTTTCAATCACTGGGGAAGTGGTATTAAGCAAAATGTTGGAGAAGTGGTCTGAAAAATCTTTGGGTCTTGATGGACATTATCCCAGGGACTTAAAAGATGTGGCTAGTGAGATAGTTGATATCTAGTTTTAATTTCCCAAAACTTCCTAGATTAGAGAACATTCCAATAGAATGAAAAATAACATATAATTGCTTTCTTCAAAAAGGGAGGGAAATTGAAAGTAGGAAAATACAGATGTGTCAGCTTAATATCTGTCATTGGAAAGATGTTGGAAAGTAATACTTATGACAGAATAGCAAGGCTCTTAGAAATATTCAAACTAATCAGGCAAAGTCAACATAGTTTTATGCAAAGAGAATTGTGGTTAACAAATTTCTTGGAGCATTTTTAAGGAAGTAGCATATGCTGTGGTAAAGGGGAGCTGCTGGATATACTGTACTTGGATTTTAAGACTATTGTGGAAAATATAAGTTATGGAATAGAAAGTCAGTTTTAGTTGCCAAGATATAACAAATGGTGTGCCACAAGGATCAAGGAAGTGGCTTCAACTTTTTACAATTTATGTAAGCGAATTTATGAAAGGACCAAAGGTATAATTGCTGCATTTGCTAATGATGCAAAGGTTGGTAGCAAAAAAAGTTATGCAGAGTATATTAGGAAGACATAAAGGGGATATGGCTAGGTTAGGCATGTCAGTAAAGATCTGAAAAATGGAGTGTAATGTGGGAGGATGTGAAATTATTCAGTTCAAAGTAGAACAAAAATCAAGTATAAAAAATGAACGAACCGAGGATGCTTTAAATCAGGAACAAAAATAGAAGTTGCTGGAAAATTCATCAGGGCTTCTGGCCCTGATGAAATGCATCCCAGTGTACTAAAAGAGGTGATGGGGGAAATAACAAATGCACTAGTAATTTTGTACCAAAATGGACTCTGGAGTGGTTCCCGCAGATTGGAAAACAGCCAATGTGACGCCCCTGTTTAAAAAAGGAAGTAGACAAAAAGCAGGTAACTATAGACCAGTTAGCTTAACTTCGGTAGTGGGGAAAATGCTTGAATCTATCGTTAAGGAAGAAATAGCAAGACATCTGGATACAAATTCTCCCATTGGGATCACCCAGCATGGGTTCATGAAGGGTAGGTCATGTTTAACTAATTTGGTGGAATTCTTTGAGGACATTACTTGCATGGTGGACAATGAGGAACCTGTGGATGTAGTGTATCTGGATTTCGAGAAGGCATTTGACAAGGTGCCACACCAAAGGCTGCTACATAAGATAAAGTTGCACGGTATTACAGGTAATGTATTGGCATGGATAGAGGATTGGTTGACCAGTAGAAAACAAAGAGTAGGGGTAAATGGGTGTTTTTCTCTTTGGCAGTCAGAGGCTAGTGGTGTGCCTCAGGGATCAGTGTTGGGACCGCAATTGTTTACAATTTACATAGATGATTTGGAGTCGGGGACTAAGTGTGGTGTATCAAAATTTGCAGATGACACTAAGATGAGTGGTAGAGCAAAGTGTGCAGAAAACACGGAAAGGGATATAGATCGTCTCAGTGAGTGGGCAAAGGTCTGGCAGATGGACTACAATATTGATAAGTGTGAGGTCATCCATTTTGGTAGGAATAACAGCAAAATGGACTATGTTTTAAATGGTAAAAAACTGCAGCACACTGCTGTGCAGAGGGACTTGGGTGTCCTTCTGCATGAATCGCTAAAAGTAGGATTGCAAGTGCAGCAGGTAATTAAAAAGACTAATGGAATTTTGTCTGTCGTTGCTAGAGGGATGGGGTTTAAAAGCAGAGAGTCTGTGCTGCAGCTGTATAGGGTCCTGGTGAGGCCACACCTGGAGTACTGTGTGCAGTTTTGGTCTCCTTACTTGAGAAGAGATATACTAGCACTGGAGGGGGTGCAGAGGAGATTCACTCGATTGATTCCAGAGTTGAGAGGGTTGAATTGTGAGGAGAGACTGAGTAGGCTGGGATTATACTCATTGGAATTCAGAAGAATGAGGGGAGATCTTATAGAAACATATAAGATTATGAAGAGAATAAATAAGGTGGAGGCAAGGAGGTTGTTTCCACTAGCAGGTGAAACTAGGACTAGGGGGCATAGCCTCAAAATAAAGGGAAGCAAATGTAGGACCGAGGTCAGGAGGAACTTCTTCACTCAAAGGGTTATGAATCTGTGGAATTCCCTGCCCAGTGGAGCGGTTGAAGCTACCTCGCTGAATGTGTTTAAAGCAAGGCTAGATAAATTTTTGAACTGTAAAGGAATTAAGGGTTATGGTGTGCAGGCAGGTAAGTGGAGCTGAGTCTCAAAAAGATCAGCCATGATTTTATTAAATGGTGGGGCAGGCTCGAGGGGCCAGATGGCCTACTCCTGCTCCTAGTTCTTATGTTCTTAAAAGCTCAGCAGGTCTGGCAGCATCTGTGAAGACAAAATCAGAGTTAAAGTTTCGGATCCAGTGACCCTTCCTCAGAACTTGCAGTATACAAGAAATATATTATCTAACTGGTGAGAGATAGCAGAGCTCTGAGATGAAGAGGGATCTGCATGTCCTCCTGAATGAATCACAAAATTGTATGCAGATACAGCAAGTGATTTGGAAAGCTTACGGAATGTCATCAGTCACTGCAAGGAGAAATGAATACTAAAATATGGAAGTTATACTTTGGTTGTGGAAGGTATTGGTGATAATACACCTCGAGTGCTGTGCACAGTAGTGATCTGTTTATTCCCCTCTCAGCCTTCACTGCTCCAAAGAAAACAACTCCCAGCCTATTCAATCTTTCTTCATGTCTCAGGTCCTCCAGCCCAGGTAAACCCATATAATCCTGGGAGGTCAAGACAGAATGGCTGTAGGAAGGATGCTTCCTCTTGTGGAAGAATCTAAAACTCGAGGTAATAGTTTAAATATGTGGGGTTGCCCATTTAAGACTGAAATATGAGAGATCTTAATTCCATTGTCTTCGGAACTCACAAAAGATGGTGTAAACAGAATTTTTAAAAATATTTTTGAGATAGAGATAGGTAGTTTGTTGATAAGCAAATAATTGAGATGTAATTGTGGGTCGATGGGATTGTGGAGTAATCAGATCAGCCAAGATTTTATTGAATGGTGGAGCAGGTTCGAGCGTCCTACTCCTGCTCCTAATGTTTGTATATATGCATGTAAATACTGGGAGTAAATAAAAAAAACTCATAAAAAAGGAACAGGGAAGCAAGATGGAAATGGTTAACTTGTAGAAAGGAATCATACATGGAAAAAAAGGGGGAAACAAGAAAGGTTGAAATTAAAATAGGAAATTAAAATTATAAAGATCATAGTGAGGCCAAATCTGGAGAATGACATCAAATTTTTTCTACTTTACTTCAACAGGAGAGAATTCATTTGAAAAGAATCAAATAATTGTATTCAGGGCGACTCAAAGTCTTTGGAGGCTGAGTTGTCAAGAATGGCTCAAGTAACTATATTCAATCGAGCCTCATTCACTCAGTCATTTTGTCAGATTCTCACTGCAACTCTGGGAGGAGCGCAATAAAGCGGTCTAGAGCAACTACATGCAGAGTTTTGGCAAGAATTGAGCTGCTCTACAAGAAGTAGAGCAGGGGAGCAGATCTGGTCACAGCCATAGTGAGGAACTAGGATTCCAAATGATGGAAGTCTCCAAATTCCTTATTTCAATCAGAACCTGGTAAGTGAGTATAATCAGAAGGGCTGAAATGGGCCCCACAGTTGCATGGCATTGGGAAAGATCAAGAACTCTCATAAATGACAATACTTTAATCATTCATACTGGCCCTACATCCCCTTCTGGAAACAGTGGAATGTGGTTTCTGGGATTCTGCTCTCTGTCATGAATAAATAGTTGATTCTGGAATCTGATAAGCAGGCATTGCAAATATACCTCCATACTCAAATGCCTGACGAGAACAAAATGGTTTCCACCTGACACTGCAAATTCTTCCAGGATCAATGTTGGAGACCATTGGCAAAAACATTGCATGAGTACCATAGCCAGTGGGTTATTATCAGCCATGGTATCAATACTTTAGAGTGCTCAGACATGGCTCTGTAATTGCGACATTCCCACAAAATCAGCCTTTCAATTTAAATAGGGTCCCTTCCCTTTGCTGTATGAAAGGTATATCCTAATGGTATTCTTGCCTTCCTTTGCTTGAAAATGATAAGAAATATCATGATATATATTTCATGATATTCCACTCTCTTTATAACCTGGAATTTGCAGTTGTAATGATAGTAAAACTTTAGGAATTTACTATCAATTTAAATTGACAGCAGTTTCTGGCCTTCCCACATACACAGTTAAAGGCAATATGAATATTGCAAACCCCAGAAGTAATGCCTTGCTAATGGGATAGAACTGGGTTTTTAACAGCGTAGAATGTCATGATTAATTCTGAAGAACCCGACTGGAAAACTAACTTAATTTATGAGTAATCTCAACATTTTCTACTCGGAATCAAAAATGTCCTTACCTTTTAAAAGTTTGTTCATGATATCTCAGCTTCTAATAGCCCTATAATGTGCTCTCTCTTATTATAAATATTAAGAAATCTATGACACACATTTCTGAGGAAGGCTCACTGAACCCGAAACGTTAACTCTGATTTCTCTTCACAGATGCTGTCAGACCTGCTGAGCCTTTCCAGCAATTTCTGTTTTTGTTTCTAATTTCCAGCATCTGCAGTTCTTTTGGTTTTATTTGGAAACCCATGGCTGTGAGATAGGTTGTCACATCACCACTCTTGATCACTCAAAACAGCTCTCTATTGGAAATGGTTCGGAAATTCTGCTAGCAGGGATCCACAAGACAACAATCTGTCTCTCTCTTGATATGGAATTCAATACATGCGTACAAAATAGAGCAAGCAGCTCCCATTCTTTAACAATGGATGGAAAAATATCACAATGATGCTTAGGACTAAGAAGCTGGTTTGTGGGATCTGTGTTATCAGTACCCCCTTATATAATTGTGAAACATGGATGACTTCCAGCTATCGGAACCACAATTTTGCTGTTTGTGGCACATTTTGGGAACTTAATGTAAGGCAAAAATCCAGACAACGCCAACCTACTTTCTATAAAACATAATGCCCCCAACAATGCAACTGTTCTCCCTGTCCTTTTTGTGGTTTAAACTTTTTAAAACATGTGTTATTTTCAAAAAAATATGAATCATGGTATTGATCAGGTGCTAAAGTGCTGTGCTTTCATCTTGCAGATTTAATATATTTTGTTCTCAGAGGTGAGTTGGTACAATACAGAAGCAAAGAATGTCATATGTGTTGTTTCTGATATTACAGGAGTTATGTTTGTTGTTGCTCATGTTACTTTCTTGCATAGTGATTACTTCTGGTGTTGTTAATGGTTTTCTCTGTTTCTCCATCTTAGGTGTTGGTCAAATAATTGTGTATATGCAGAAATGACACAGGAATTGATGTAGGATTTAGTAATTTAGTTAGGTAATTTATGTGCCAGTAACTCTGGTCTGTTCAGGTTTGACAAGGCTCTTGGATCTAAAAGCAAAGCTTTTTTCTTTCCCCAAAGGGCCCAAAATGGACATAAACAGATCTGTTTAACACCTCAATGAGGAACAAACGAAAGCTTGTTCAACTCTTAAACCCACGCTGTTCAATGAATTCCTGACATTCTCTGGGTGTGAATTGGGTGTCACTGAAACATTTTGCTAATGATATACAATTCCTTCACAGATGCTGCCAGGCCTGCTGTGCTTTTCCAGCAACTTTGTTTTTGTTCCTGATATATAACTCATAATGTTTGTGCTTTCTGATCCTCATGCCCAGACCAAAAGAAACTTTGTGCAGCAGTCTGTAATTATCAAATACCATTCTTGACTGTGTATGAATAAATCAGTTCCCACAGTATTCCATTGTCTGGATTGTACTTCAATATCTATCATTTCCTTTTTCTGCTGTATATTTTTGTACTGTGACATCTTTTGCAATGGAGATAGCATATTTTAAACATCTTCCGATATGCTTAACTAATAAAGAGTTGATACAGCTCTGAGCTTAAATCTCTCCATTCTCATGTGGGCTTCCTGTATGTTCTGGAAGAGTATTACTTTGGACATGATTATTCTGGATCTGGCCAGCAGAACACCATCTTCTAGTGATTTGTCATCCAAGTGATTATTATATCTTATCAGACCATCCCTGGATCCACAAGCTGAGAAACACCGTTCACGCCTCGTCCTTGTTGGCCTTATCTCTAATTTGACTCAGTTTCATGGGGGCTATGTTCACTCAGTGATGAATCTTTATACCCAGATCTTGAATTTGCCAGCAACATTTCTTTTCCTGGTTTGTATTTCAGAAATGCAATTGTAGCTCTGAGGATTCAGCAGTAATCTTTCCAGTCAGGCTGGTGCTTTACACAGATTCTTCTTGTGGGTCTGCTTTAATGGACAATGAGGACTTTCCACAGTGAACTTTCTCCCATCAGGATATGTATTGAACTTCTCACATCTGTTCATGACTGCCAAAAACTTCTTCTTCATTGGTGTGTCTGGACTCAGCTGAAATTAGAGTTTTGGATGCAAATGCTATTGGCTTTTCCTCTTGTACTGAATGCTCCTAATCCTTTTATAGAAGCTTCTACTTACAGACTGACAGTGTTATAGGATGACACATTTGTCCCCTTGCATGTTACTGTATTGAGTTTGTTGAAGTTGCATGTAAAGTGACTTTGATCACTTTAGTTTCTACAGGTTTGTTGTGTGTTCTGACATATGCAAAATCTCAGAGCTCATCAGATCAAGCTAAGCAAATTTTACAACTCTGTCTTATCTCTTGGGGCTTCCATCCCAGAGAGAGTCAAGATTCCTCAGTACTCAGCTTGATTCTGTCCGTTGTGATACCATTCCAAAGAACTTGCAGTCTGTGACTTCCACAATACATTTTTCTGCATTTAACTTGAGCCTACCTCTCCTGGTTCTCTCCAATGGCTTCATGTCGATGGTTACCATAAGCTTTTTCACTGGCAGTTATCTGCTATTTCAACGGTTCCTTTGCCTCTCTTGTATGTCTCATCCATATTCTATTGCAAGATGAGTGCTTACATTAGGGCCACAAAGTAGTTGCTGGTACTGTGCAAAAGATGTGTGGAATGTTGTTATCAATGACAATTCGACATCTAACTTCATATTCTTGTAGCAATTCCACCAGCCATTTCGAGCATCAATTTCTAGCATTTTGGCGTCCTGAAAGCGTTTGCCTCTTCCAGTACTATTGCTGTCCCTTCCAATCTTGGAACAGGTTAGTGAATGCTCATTATGTCTTGGTTAAGGTGTTTGGGGTCCAGACAAAATCTTCGTCTTCCATTTGGCTTCTGTCTCATTCTGATGGAATTCAACCAATTTATAGGCTGTGTAAGTCTAGCGATCTTGAGATTATTTATTTAAGGATTTATTTCATCTCTTGGAGCCCTCTTTCAAGCAATAATTTAACTTTTACTGCTAGTTCATGTCGGAGATGAATAATTGGTTTCATTTGTTGAATCAGGATGATGGGATATGCAAAATCTTCAAACCATCAAATCATTTCATTGAAACACTCTGGGTACATTTGTACCAGATCTACTTTGTGGTCAATCAGAGGGCACGCAACACTTTAATGTAGATCATACAGTTAACATCTTTTCCTTTGTGTGTCCTTCTGTTTTGGGTTATTCTTAGCTGATGAGAAGAGGATTCTGTAAGCAAGATGTTGTTCACAAACAGATACCTTCTCTTGGATAACTGTTTTCTCTAAAATGTTCAGGAAAGGGCTTCTCATATCATTTGAATGACATGATGTTACTTGTGCACCGATATTAAGCTTCATCTTCAGACTTTTCCTGTTGGGTTTATTTCTCACCGTCTTTCTGATCTGAATAGTTATGTGATATTTTTTGTCTCTCTCTGATTTTTGTCTCTCTCTCTGGCAACTGTCACAACCAAAGGTTTCATGCCGTTGTTTGATTCCTGTGGTTATCATGTGATCAAACTCATTAGCATCTTCCAGGGTATGGATGATTTTGTTTTTATTCCTAACCATTCACCCTGTTGTCCTTGCTCTGGTGACTAATCCATAAAATATCCTCCTTTGTTCTGCAAATCTTTCCCAGTGATTGGTCTTTCCACAAGCTTTGCAGTTTGGTCCATATGCAAGATATCTCCTCATGTCTCTGAATTCATATGACCGCCCACAACTCCATGTCTTTCTCTATATTTGATATGGTTGGTTTTGTTGTTATTTCACTGTATCAATCTTGCTGCCTTTTACTTGGCTTAACTGAAGGTTAGCCATTTGAGTAATCAATGTCTTTACCTGTCTGCTCATTGATTCATGATTTCTGGCAGTGTCCACAGTCTATAACATTGTGAGTTTGTTCTTTCTGATTAGCTCTTTCAGTCCTTCAGATGATCAAAGGGAATATAGAACCCTGAATTAATTGATCTGTCAACATTTCATCTCTAACATTAAGCTTACATTTTCGGGCTGCATTTTCAAATCTTGTTACAAACTTGTGAAAAGACTCACCTAACTCCTGTTTGAAGTTGATTTGGTAGATTCAGATGATTTGATTTTGATTGGGCATGGATTTTGAATATTTCAAAAATTTTGTTTGCATTTCTAATGCCTTCTTTGCTCCGAGCTGTTAAATAAATTTAATCATTTGTCTTCTAACCATAAAAGGATATAGCTGACCCTCTCTTCATTGCTATAAGCAAATCTGGGTTCCAGACCTTAGGAAGGATATATTGGCCTTGGAAGGAGTGCAATGTAGGTTTACAAGAGTGATAACCGGACCTCAGAATTAAATTATGAGGAGAGATTATATGGACGAGGCCTTTTTTTTTCTAGGATTTAGAAGGTTAATGGTGATTCGATCAATATCTTCAAAATTAAACAGGACAGGATAGAGTAGGTAAAGATGAATATTTCCAATGCCTGGAGGTTCTAGAACTAGGGAGCATAGTTTGAGAATTAGGGCTAGACTGTTTAGGAGATATTGTTAGGAAGCACTTCTACATACAAAAGGTGGTAGAGGTTTGGAACTCTCTTCCACAAATGGCCATTGATGCTAGATCAGTTTTTACTTTTAAAATCTGAGATAGATAGTTTTTGTTAAGCAAAGGTATTAAGCGATTTGGGCCAAAGGCAGGTATATGGAGTTAGGCTACAGATCAGCCATGATCTCCTTGAACAGCAGAACAGGCTTAAGAAGCCTACTGTCATTCCTATGTTCAATTTTAGCAAACTACTGAATGCCGATCTGCTTTTTTGTTGAAACTTTTCAAATGTTTCTATAACATTAGCAGCTTTCCAATTCATTTTGTGCTGTTGCTATGCAGTCATTGTTGCACTCTGTGACAATTTGTTGTTACTTCTTACCTGATGGACTCAGTTTTCTTTCTTTCTCTCCGTCTGTCTCTCTCTCTGGCATTAATTTGTGTTATAGAATCATAGAATGAATGATTTTATTGTCATGTGTATTTTACATTGAGAAAACAGTGAATTACAGCGAAAAGCTTTTCCACTGTTGCCTCAATCCAGCGCCATTTTGAATAGTGGTAAAAATAAGAAAAAAATAGAAAGATATAGCTTAAGGAGAGTTCATCGATTCTGAGCCAGCTCATCATCAACTGGCGGCCTGTGCTGCCATCCCTCCTCCACCACCTCATCACCGTCTACCGTGGAGCCAACCAATGTTGGCATCGCCACTTTTCAGGTGCCATCTTTTACCGCTGGTCTGATTCTCCTCTGTCACTGCCTCACCACCTCGTCGGTGCCACTGTGATGCTTTTCCGTCACTTCTTCGCCACCGCCACAGCCAGATCCGAATTCCTACACTACAGATAGAGGCCATTCGGCCATTTGAGTCTGCACTGACCCTCCGAACAGCATCCCACCCAGACCACTCCGTCCCCCTAACATGACATTTATCGTAGTTAACCCACCTAGCCTGCACATCCCTGGACACTATGCACAATTTAGCCTGGCCAATCCACCTAACCTGCACATCTTAGGACTTAGGGAGGAAACTGAAGCATACAGAGGAGACCCATGTAAGCATGGGGAGAATGTGCAAATTTCACATAGACAGTCACCCAAGGCTGAAATCGAATCTGGGCCCCTGGCATTGTGAGGCAGCAGTGTTAACTACTGTCCCCCTTATTATACCTGTTGGTATTAAATTGATTCAAAATGCTTTGCAGACAGAATTTACTGCAATCATATCATGTCTTCTGGTTGTTTTCATTAATACAGCTTTTCAGGCTGCTCAGTAAGAAGACTGCCTTAGGCCAAAGTACTATCGATCCATAACTCTTCAGTGCAGCCATGAATGTGTCCCTTGGAATATTTACATGCAATTTGTTCTTGCTAATTAGTTCACATCTCTTTACAGCAATATGTAATATCTTCCACAAAAAGCTTGACAAATGTGTCAAGTATAAAATGTGAACTGCTGGTGCTGGTTCAGTGGTATCCATTGCTGTCATTCTGTCATCATATAAAATCTGTCAGTGTGGGTATGTCAGTGTTACTTCTTGGTAACATGGCCTGTATTGCTTACTTGACCCCATGTTCTGACTTATAAGATATGTACAATACATCAATCTTTGATATGAATAATTGAGGCCAACACCTAATAGCCCTAAACATACATTTATTAGCAGAAAAGTAGGTGGTAGGCCAGTTTATATGTCAAACATAGATTTAAACGTGCACTTTGGTACAAGAAAAATTGTCAACTTATACAGAGAGTTGATTTCTATGCTGCTTCAAGGACATCGTTGTTGCAAACTTCTCATAGATTAGATTTGTAAATTGTCCTCGAGAATATTTTCGAAAATGTACTCTTAATACTTGCATTTGTACAGTTATTTCTTTTAAAATATCTCAAAGTAAATGCATGGATGCGTAGAATTACATACAATTGCAATTGGTTTATATTCATTTCTTTCAAGGCTTTGGATACACAAGCATTCTTGACTAGATGTGGCAAGACTGCATAGCATAGATCTGGTTCATTGCTGGCAGATGTCACAAAGATTGGTTGGAGATAGTAGGAACTGCAGATGCTGGAGAATCCGAGACAACAAGGTGCAGGGCTGGATGAACACAGCAGGCCAAGCAGCATCATAGGAGCAGAGAGGCTGACGTTTCGGGCCTAGACCCTTCATCTGATGAAGGGTCTAGG
>NC_063334.1:84721370-84776388 GCF_021869965.1 Rhincodon typus
GATGAAGGGTCTAGGCCCGAAACGTCAGCCTCTCTGCTCCTATGATGCTGCTTGGCCTGCTGTGTTCATCCAGCCCTGCACCTTGTTGACAAAGATTGGTTGGGTGGTTAATAGTGAGGAAGAAGGCCTTAGATTACAGGAAGATATAGATGAGTTGGTCAGATGGGCGTGTCAGTGGCATTTGGAATTTAACCCTGAAAAGTGTGAGGTGATACACTTTGGAAGAAGTAATGAAACACAGGAGTACTCAAAGAATAGCTGGACATTAGGGAGCTCATAGAACAGAGGGATAATGGAGTATTTGTCCATAGATCCCTGAAGGAGGCAGTATAGGTTAATGGGGTTGTTAAGAAGGCATATAGGACACTTGCCTTTACCAGTCATGGCATGGATTATGACAGCAAGGAGGTTATGTTGGAGTTGTGTTAGACTTCGGTTAGGTCACAGCTGGAGTACTATGTGCAATTCTGGTCGTCTCACAATAAGAGGGCTGTGATTGCATTGGAAAGGGAGCAGAGAAGATTCACCAGGATGTTGCATGAAATGGAGCAGTTTAGCTAAGAAGAGAGACTGGATAGGCTTGGGTTGTTTTCTTTAGAGCAGAGAAGGCTGCAGGGAGACCTGATTGACGTGTATAGGATTATCAGAATTGGACAGGACAGATAGGAAGCAGCCGTTGCTCCGAATTGAAGGGTCAATATTGAGTGGGGCATAATTCTGAGGTGATGGGAAGAAGGTTCAGAGGGAATTTGAGAAAAAATCTTTTAAGCCAGAGAGTGGTAAGAATCTGAAATGCACTGCCTTAGAGGGCAGTATAGGTAGGAAACCTCATAATCTTTAAAATGCACATGCATGAGTACTTGAAGTGTCATAACATTGAAGGCTATGGGGCAAGTTCTGCAAAGCGGGATTACTGTAGACATGTCAGCTCAGAGTCGATGGGCTGAAGGGACACTTTTTGCTGTAAGGTTCCATGACTCGCTTATCTCTGTCAATCACTTGATGCTCCTGCTGTTTGGCATACAAGTAGTCTTGTGCTGTGTTTTCACCAGGTTGAAATCTCACTTTTAGGTATGCCTGGTGCTGCTCCATGCATGCCTTCCTGTACTCTCCATTGAACTTGTTGTCCCTCTTAATATCTTTAATGATTCAACAGACTTTATAATAACAGCATACATTTATACAGCACTTTTCATGTTGATAAATGCCATAAGATACCTTAATAACAGTAATAAAAATGTGCCTGTTGAAAGAGTTTTGAAGGTATTCTTGCAATTTGGCAGAAAATTCCGACACAACTTCCTTTCTGAGCCATTGCTGCATTCAATAAACTTTTCTGCTTGAATCTCAAAGGACCAGAATTATTTATGGATGCCAACAAAAAGGCTTTTCCTGATAGGTGTAACTTTCCTCCTGTGCTCCTTTCCCCTGTATCCTCCTCTTCTTCCTGCTTCTGCTTGTTCTCCATAACAATACAAAATATGGAAATGCCCTGAGGAACCTCATTACACAGCACTTTTCATAACCTCAAGGCATTCCAAAGTGCTTTACATCAAATAAATATTTTTGAGGTGTCACTGTTGTGATGGATAAAATTATGCAGTGGCAAATACTTGATATTTTCTTGTCATTGTCACATCATTTCCATATACTCTCTGTAAGAAATTTGTTATAATAAACTACAGAATAAAATGAATTTTCCTGAGAATTAGCATAATCCCTAGTAGGGCAAAGTGACTAAATTTCATATGCAGTGCATTCCATCTGCAACCAAGTGATAGGGCAGAATTTTTGCTTCCATGGTGTTGTGTGGACAATGACGAGAAGCTTGGGAAAATATGAGATCATTAAATAATCAGAATTTTGATGTTGAGAAAATTGTTGTGAGTTTCCCCTTAAGATTTAAATGGTGACTTCAGAATTTCATTACAGATCATTGACTACCTTATTTCCATGTAATTGCAACTCATTACTATCCCACCTTGCCTTATTTGTAAGCCATTTCCAATTCTCCTCTCCTTCCAAGAAAAATTAGATAATATAAATTCCCGACATGTAATGAAGAGTACATAGGTGGCAGCTGAAGTTAACCAAATGCTTTCCCCAGCCATCATCCAACTGTGCCTTCACCACAATGTCCCCACATGCTCCAGGACTTCCATCTTCCTTACGCTTTCATCCATAGCAAGTTGGCAGTGACAAACTACCAGCCTCACCATATCATCATGCCTGCTCATGGGCCATCTCTCACATCAGGTCTACAATACTGTACCTAGCAGCTCAGGGATGCCAATGACTTCCATGTTTCTGTCAGGTTGGTTTGCACATGTGGACTGACACTCATCACTTGCATCTTCACAAGATACCTATTATGGCTTCTAATTTTGTCTCCTAGCACTTACTCATTTTGTGATTACTTGGAGGCTGCCAGCCTCTGTGTCTAACAGTATTTTTCAGCACACAGGGTCTTCAGTGTTCAGATATGGGCTACCAGCCTCCATGGCTTCCACTTCTTTTTAACTCAGGGGACAAGGCAAGCAGCTTTACATGGTAAGGAACAATGACAGTTAAGGGGTGAACATGTCATTGTATGACACTGTGCTACATCGACTTCACACATTCAGTACTCGAAAGCCATTGATGCACAAAACACATTTCTGCTACATGTGCTTCAAACTTCAAGCAAATAGCCATACCTGAAAGTCAAAGAAGAGCAATCCTTAGTGGGCTTAACGGGGTGAATTGGATGCTAAGCTGTTAAAGGAAGCTATTGAGGAAATAACAGATCTGAGGATCATTTTCCAATCCTCACCAGATTCAGGCATAGAATCAGAATCCCTACAGTATGGAAACAGGCCATTTGACCCAACAAGTCCACACCACCCTTAGAAGAGCATCCTACTCAGACCCTTTCCCTTACCCCTGTATTTCCCTTGTCTAACCCACCTAACCTAAACATCCCTGGGCACTATGGGCAATTCAGCACAGCCAAACCACCTAGCCTGCACATCTTTGGACTGTGGGAGGAAACCGGAGCACCTGGAAGAAACCTACGCCGACACGGCGAGAATGTGCAAACTCCACATAGCCAGTCGCCCGAGGCTGGAATTGAACCCAGGTCCCTGGCGCTGTGAGGCAGCAGTGTTAGAGGATACAATGTCTGCAAATGGTGTACCATTATTCAAAGAGGGTGCAAAGAATAAACCAAATAATTGCCAAATAAGCCAAACAATCTGACCTCAACAGTGGGCAAGATTTTGGAATCAGTATTGAGAGATAGGATATTAGCTGTTATTCAGAAAAGCACAGATTAATTTGCAACAGTCAGCATAGTTTTGCTAAGGGAATACAATGTTATACTCAATTGAATATTTTGGATGTTGTCTGTATGGATTTTAGTCAGGAATTTGACACGGTCCCTCATAGCAAAAGGTTAAGAAAAATTAAAGCCTACAAAATATAGAGAATATTTTAAATTTGATCCAAAATTGGCTGAGTAACAGGGAACAAAGGATAATAGTTGATGGATGTTTCAGTGTGTACAGCACAGTTTTCAGAAATGTTTGATAGGGTTCAGTTTTGGGTCTCCTGATGTTTGTGGTATATGTTAATGATTTAGGCTTAAATGCTGGATTCGGAATTTGTTGATGACACAAACATTGGACAGGTAGTTGATAGTGAAGGGGATGACTGTCAACTGTAGGAAGATATCATTGGCTTTGTTGAGTGGGTAGAAAAGTGGCAAATAGATTTCAATCCACAGAAGTGTCAGGTTATGCTTTTGAGAAGGGCAAAAAAAGCAAAAGAATATGCAATAAATGGGGGTTGGGGGGTGCTTAGAAGGGTTGAAGAAATGAAAGACCTTGGAGTACACGTTCTCAAGTCCCTGAAAGTGGCAAAACAAGAGGATAAGGTGGTGAAGAAGTGATATTGGATATTTTCCTTCATTGGGTGAGGGGTTAAACACAAGAGATGTGATGCAGTGCTGGAACTATGTAAGACATTGATTTGGCAACAGCTGATGTTTTATGTACAGTTTTAATCACTGCATTCCAGAAAGAAAAGGCCGGTAAAGATTTACAAGAATGTTTCCATATTTTGAAAATTGTAGGTATGGGGAAAGATTGGTTAGGGTAGGCGTGTTTTTCTTAGAACAGGGGAGGCTGAGCAGCAACTTAATTGATGTGTACAAAATAATGAAGACCTGTTTTCCCTAGGTCAATGACTAGAAGGTTCAAATTTCAGGTGATTGGTAGAAGGATTAAAAAGGGCATGAGGACAACCATTTCCTAGAATTCACTGTCAGGTTTGGTGGTAGAGGCAAAAAGCCTCAACTCATTTAAAAGGAACCTGGATCTGAACCTTGCAGTATAGCACAAAAAAAAGTGTTCTGCATCATCTTGGCATGTGGAATGTAGTGCCCTTCACCACTGGAGCTGCCAAAGGGGAGATGTCTGGATGAAGACAAAATGGGGAATTGACAACAATCTTCTGAGAGTGAAGATCAGGACATTTACCAGGAGGCCTATCTTAAGACAACTTGACAAAGCAATACATTGTCAAACATAAGAGGCCAGAGACAGCCTAATTGAGACTTGTTTCCAGCATGAATGAGGTGGGTTTAGACTTTATTCAATTGTTTGCAGTTCTGTTGGTAACTTGTCAAGCAGCCCTTGCCTCGTACAAGACGGATGTTGGACTCTTGCTGTTGCAGTCCTTGACTTTTTCCTGTTGAACAACAATGACACTGAGACAATTTCTGATAAGATTCAGCACGTAGTTTTAGTAACAATGTCTAATGAGTTAAGGTATATTTAGTCAACCTTATATGACATGTCTCTTGAACAGATGCAACTTGAATCAGGCCATTCTGGCCCAGAGGTGGGGACACTACCACATGGCCACAAGACCCCTCCATCTTACACTTAACATCCTTGGGTCGTCTCACTTTCAAGTATCTGCATGTTACATGAGCAATTGACAGCTAAGAAATACAGAACTCGAAGAGGCAGTACACCAACATCAAATGGTGCTACGTTTAAGTAGCTCTTAAGGTTTAAATCAGGACATCATATCCAAGCACAGTGCAGTGAAGTCTCGCATGGTAGACAGAAGATTGGGAGGAATTCTGAGGAATTTCCTTTTGATCACTCTGGGAACATCGTGTGCACTTTTGGTCCTCTTGCTTAAGGAATGATATATTTGCCATAGAGAGAGTGGAGTAGAGGTTCACCAGATGAATTCCTGGGATAATGGGGCTGTCCTATGAGGAGCAATTGAGGTGACTGGACCTCTATTCTCTAGAGTTTAGAAGAATGAGAGGAGATCGCATAAAAACCTACAAGACATTTAAAGGGATTTACAGTGTGAATCTAGAAAGTATGTTTACCCTGGTCAGAATAAGAGACAAGCTGTTAATGGCTGAGAGGAGGAATTTCCTTCATATAAAAGAATAATTATACTTTGGAATTCTCTATCCAGGAAGTTAAGTAGGTGCAAGACAGAGATTGACAGATTTCTACTTACTAATGAATTCAAGGGATATTGGAATAAAATGGAAAATGGTATTGAGGTAGATGATCTGCCACAATCTTTTTCTCTTTGAAAATATTTAGTCTTAGAGTGCCACAAGGATCAATCCTAGGGCCTCAAGTATTTACTGCTTTACTATTTAATATCTACTATCTATTATATTAATGAGTGAAAAGTAGAGGTAGAGATTACCTACATTTGGTGCTAGTACAAGAAAAGGTGGGAGGGAATATTGTAATGATGACATAAGGAATATGCAAAGGAATATAGGTAGGGTGAGCAAGTCGGTAAAAACTTGGCAGATAAAGGTTAAAGTTGGAAAGTGTGAAGTCGTGCTCTTTGGTTGGAAGAGTCAAAAGGCAGACTGTCATTTAAAAGGAGAGAGACTCCCAAAATGTGTGGCAGAGTGGGATCTGGACATTCTTATCCATGAAACATGAAAGCTTTATTATGCAGGTGCAGCAAGTAATTAAGAAGGAAAATGGAATGCGTCCTTTATTTCTAGGGGGTTGGAGTTACAACTGCACAGGATGTTCGTGAGGCTGCAGTACTATATACTGTTTAGGTCCTGGACATAGATTCTGTGATGATGCTATGCTGTTAAGAAATGTATTTGTCCCATTTTTATCTTTAATGAAGAGAGGTTGAGACAGAGGTAGACAGAAATCTGCTTCATGCCAATAAAGTAAACAGCTTAAGTTTAGGATTGTTGAACTCAAAGGCAGTTAGTGGTGAGTGTTAGAGATAATAAGGTGTAAAGGTGGATGAACACAGCAGGCCAAGCAGCATCAGACAAGCAGGAAAGCTGACGTTTCAGGTCTGGACTCTTCTTCAGAAATGGGAAAGCTGATGTTTTGTGTCTGGACCCTTCTTCTGCTCCTCTGATGCTGCTTGGCCTGCTGTGTTCATCCAGCTCTACACCTTGTTATCTCAGATTCTCAGCATCGGCAGTTCCTACTATCTGTATTGGTGAGTGTTGGTGTTTTTGATTTTGGATGTCTTGTGGAGTAACAGCACTTTCAGTCACTATCGGGGGAGGCGATGGTCGAGTGGTATTATCACTGCTAATCCAGAGACCCAGATAATGCTCTGGGGACCCAGGTTCGAATCTCGCCATGGCAGATGGTGGAATTTGAACTCAAAAAATATCTGGATTTAAGAATCTAATGATGATCATGAATCTATTACCAATCGTCGGGAAAAACTCATCTGTTTCAATAATGTTCTTAAGGGAGAATACTTCTATCCTTACCTGGTCTGGCCTACATGGGACTCCAGACCCACAGCAATGTACTTGCATCTTAACTGCCCTCTGGGCAATTAGATATGGGCAATAAATGCTGCCTAGCCAGCGACGCCCTCATCCCGTGAATAAATTTAAAAAAGTGTTTGCTGGGGGTAGAAGAAGTCACCTTTGGAGTTTTACAGGAAGTGAGCAAGGCAAAGCTTTTGGAATTTTCAAACAAGTTGAAGTTGGATAAAAACCGAAAGAACTGCGGGTGGTGTAAGTCAGGAACAAAAACAGTAGTTGCTGGAAAAGCTCAGCAGGTCTGGTAGCATCTGTGAAGAAAAAAATCAGAGTTAATGTTTCGGGTCCGGTGACACAAGGGACCAAGGTCATCGGACCCAAAACATTAATTCTGACATTTTCTTCACAGATGCTACCAGACCTGCTGAGCTTTTCCAGCAATTTCTGTCTTTATTCCTGAAGTTGAAGTTGGAGTTACATTTGCCTGTGAGGAAATGGGAAATAATTGGAGCAATTGATCTCTATTTACAATTGCCAGAAATTCAATCAGAATCATTGGAGATTGTTAAAATTCAATTGCAAATGGAGCAGCTTGAAATAGAGGCAATGACAAGGGGAAAAGAAAAAGAAAGAATAGCCCTAGCAGAGCAAAAAGAAAGAGAAAAATAAATGAAACTGTTTGAATTACAATTAAAATCGGAAAAAAATGGAAAGGAAAAGATAGCCGAGCAGAAGAAAAGGAGAATGAGTGAAAGAGAGAGCTTTTGAACTTCAGAGGTTGGAACTGAAAACTCAAAGGCAGCTTAAATAGCCGGGGTCATGGTGGTGAAGGGTAGGAGCTGTGATGAAGACGGTAATGGAGAGCAATCCCATTGTAGCCAAAGCCAAGGTGGGGATCTGTTTAAATATGTCCAAGCATTGTCCATGTTTGACTAGAAGGATATAGAAGTCTTTTTCATTTCATTTGAGAAACTGGCTAAATGAATGAAATGGCCAGTGACCATGTGGAGATAGTAAGAACTGCTGATGCTGGAGTCAGAGATAACACAGTGTGGAGCTGGAGGAGCACAGCAGGCCAGGCAGCATCAGAGGAGCAGGAAAGTTGACGTTTTGGGTTTCCTGCTCCTCTGATGCTGCCTGACCTGCTGTGTTCCTCCAGCTGCACACTGTGTTATCAGTGACCATGCGGGTATTGTTGATCCAAAAAAAGTTGGTAGGTAGACCTAGTGAGGTATTTGCATCACTATTAGAGGAGGTATCTGGGGAGCATGATGAGGAGAAAAATGCCATCTTGAGTGCATATGAGCTGGTACCAGAAGCCTACAGAAAATGATTTAGGAAACTGAGGCAAGAACTTGGTCAAATGTACATGGTGTTTGAAAGGATCAAACAAAGCAATATTGACAGGTGGATAAGGTCTTTGAAAATAAATCAAACATAGGGAGAGATAATTATTTTGGAGGAGTTTAAAAATTCACTTCCTGAAGTAGTGAGAATTGATGTGGAAGAGCAGAGACTTAAGATTGCAAGATTAGCAGTGGAAATGGCAGATGATTATGAGTTGATTCATAAATCAAAGTTTGTCTTCCAAAATCAATTTCAACCTGTGAGGGATGGAAATTTGGGAAAAGAGAAATCCTCAGGTGGTAGGGGAAATGTGGATCATATCGCAGATAGTAAAGATAACTTACCACAGCGTAAAAAGGAAACGCATGACAGGGAAAGAAAAGTGAAAAAGCTGAGGTGTTTTCACTGCAATAAAGTCGGCCACATGAAGTCGCAGTGTTGTGGATTTAGAAAAAGCATTGGGAAGATGGATGTGGGGAAACAAGATAAGACAGTGAGTTTAGTTGAAGTGGTAAAGGAAGGCACAGTGATAGCTAAAAAGCTGCAAAAGAATGTACAACCTGATCAGTGTTTGGTTAAGAAGAAGGTGCCAGATCTCTTTCAAGGATTTACTTTCATGGGTATGGTTTACTCAAGTATGCCAGAAGGAAAATTATTGCAAAGAAAGAATTATTACAATCACATTGGGAGATATGTGGGAATAAGCTGGGAAGTACTAATCTGATTATGCATGATGTAGATGTAGGAAATGCTGTTCCAGTTAAGCGACATCCTAATAGATTTTACTCTCCAAAGTTGACAGAGGTTCAAAAAGAGAACTAACGCACACTGATGGACAATATAATTGAAGTGAGTTGCAGCAAATGGAGCTCACCCATAATAATGGCGCCAAACCAGATGATATCCAATGATTATGTGTGGTCTACAACAAAGTCAATGCAATTACAAAATCTGATGCATATCCTATTCTATGTTTGGACGACTGTATTGACAAGGTTGGACAAGGAACATATATTAAAAGTTTTGGACTTAACCAGAGAATACTGGCAGGTACCTTCATCTGAAAGAGCAAAGGAAATTTCAGCTTTTGTGACACTGAATGAACTGTACCAGTTTAAAGTCATGGCATTTGGTATGAAAAATGCACCAGCTACGTTTCAAAGACTAACCAATAAAGTCATTTCTGGATTACCCAGTTATGTGGCACACATTGGTGATCTGGTTATTTTTAGTCATACATGGAAGGAACATTTGTAGCAGCTATTGGAATTGTCTGATTAACTTTGAGAAGTGGGCTTAGTGATAAACCTGGCTAAGAGTAAATTCACAAAAGCCAAAAGTCACCTTAATGAACCATGTCATTGCACATGGAAAGGTGGCCCTACGCGATGAAATAAATCATTATTTGGGAGTTTCCCATACCATCGACAAACAGAGAAGTATTACAATTCCTGGGAGACTGGTTTTGACCGGCAGTTTGTATCGAATTTTAGCAGTGTTGTTGCTCCACTGATTGGGTTGTTGAAGAAGTGCTGAAAATTTCAGTGAACAAAGAAATATCTGTAGACATTTGAAAGTATGAAAGATAGGTTAACCACTTCCCCAGTGTTAACCACACCTAATTACACTTGACCATTCAAAATGGCTACCGATGTGAGTGGTGTGGGTGTTGGTGCTGTACTCTTGCAGGAAGAAGACAAGAAGATAGAATGACCTACTGGATGTTTTTCCAGAAAATTTAATAATTGTCAACAGAAGTATTCCACAATTAAGAAGGAGACCTTGAGTTTGGTGTTGGTGTTGTAACATTTCAACATTTATATTGCCAGCAATGTGTCTGAGGCAGTTCTCTGTACTGATCACAATACCTTAAAGTTTTTGGAAAAAAAAACGGATAAAAATACCAGACTGTTCAGATGGACCTTATTATTTCAGCCATTCAATTTGAAAGTTATACATGTGGCAGAATGAGAAAATTTAATTGCTGACACGTGTCGTGTCTTTAATGAATTAAGATGGAGGCATTTGGTGGTGATAAAAGATAGACTGAAATGGACTATAGTAGTGAATGTTTGTATCTTAGAGTCAATGTAATGTATATGTATTGGAGTATACTAATAATGTAAAACTAAAGGTTTTTAAAAATGAAACCATCTTCGTATATTGGTGGGTTTATTTTAAAGGGGAAGTGCAACAATATTATATCTTTAAGAGATGTATTTTATCCTGGCTTTATTTTAAATGAAGAGAAGGTGGGACAGAGGTGCTTCAAGCCATTAAATAAACAGCTTGTGGGGCCTTCAATTTCTTTTTAAAGTTGGAACAATAGAAGCAGCCTGAATGGGTGGGGTCAAGTTCCCACAGAACCAGGATTTTTAGTTTTAGCTTTCAGCAATTGCTGGGGTCTTGAAGTTGGATGTGGAAGCTGTTTTTCCTGTCTCTGTTACAGCTAAAAGCTAGGGCTTTCTTCCTGCTGCTAGAATTGCATGTGAGACAATCTATTTCACTGATTTTGCCTTTGTCAAGGGTGTACTTATGGAATATTACTATACTGGAACAGTCGATTAGTAGTTTATTACTTTGTTAAGTACGTAAATAAAGTTGCTTTCTATGCTTAGTTTGAGCAGAATGCCAGTGGAGCAGTAACTCCTGCCCCGACAGCCCCAGACACACCTGTTCCTTGGTCACCGCTGCAGACTTCACATTGGTCTTCCTGGGAGTCAACCCAAGGAAAGTGACGAGCCCGGGTGGTGTTCCCAGCTGAGCACTCAGATCCTGTGCGGACCAACTGGCGGAGGTATTCACTGACATCTTCAACCTCTCCCTCCTACAAGCCGAAGTCCCCACCTTCTTCAAGAAGACTGCCATTATTCCCGTACCTAAGAAAGCACATGCAACATGCCTTAATGCTTACCGCCTAGTGGCTCTGACCTTAATAATCGTGAAGTGCTTTGAGAGGCTGGTCATGGTCCACATCAACTCCAGACTCCCAACCTGTCTCAATCCCGTACATTTTGCCTACCACACAGCGGATGCTATATCCCTAGCCCTGAACTCATCCCTGGAACATCTGGGCAACAAGGACACCTATATCAGACTCCTGCTGTTTGACTACAGTTCCACCTTTAACACCACTATCCCCTCCATGCTGATCTCAAAACTCCGTGATCTTGGTCTCAGCTCCACCCTCTGCAACCGGATCCTCAGCTTTCTGAACCACCGACCACAATCAGTGAAAATAAGTAACTTTACCTCCTCCACAATAACACTCAATACTGGAGCCCCCCAAGGATGCATCCTCAGTCCCCTACTGTACTCCCTGTACACCCATGACTGTGTTGCAAAATTCTGAACAAACGTCATCTAAAGTTCGCTGACAACAGCACTGTAGTAGGCCAAATATCTAACAACGGTGAGTCAAAATACAGAAGGGAGATAGAGGGCTTGGTGACATGATACAATGAGAACAGCCTCTCTCTCAATGTCAGCAAAATGAAAGAAGGAGGAGAACATGCCCCCATCTTCATCAATGGAACTGAGGTTGACAGGGTGGAGAGCATCAAGTTCCTTGGAGTGACAATAATTAACAACCTGTCCAGGACTTCCCATGTGGATGGGATGCTCAAGAAGGCACAACAATGCCTCTTCCTCCTCAGGCAGCTCAGGAAATTTAGCATGTCCATAACGACCCTCACCAACTTCTACAGCTGCACTACTGAAAGCATACTGTCTGGGTGCATAACGGCCTGGCATGGCAACTGCTCTGCCCAGGACTGTAAGAAGCTACAGAAGGTTGTGTGTACAGCCCAGACCATCACGGAAGCCAACCTTCCATTCATGGACTCAATGTACACATTCATGTAAAGGCTGCTAACATTATCAAATATCCATCACAACCTGGTAATGACCTCCTACAACTTCTTCCATCAGGTAGAAAATACAGAATCCTGAACACATGCACTAGCAGGTTCAGGAACAGCTTCTTCCTGGCCATCATGAGACTGATGAACGGACTCTCTACTCTCAAATAACGCTGATCTTGCTAAAGTTGATCTTGCCTAGCGCACAGCCTGTGGAATGTACCATGTATACCTCTGTCTAATTCTTTTTATAATCTCTCATCTGTACATCCTTGCTTACTATGATCTGCCTGTACTGCTCGTAAACAAAGCTTTTCATCGTACTTTGGTACATGTGACAAAAAATCAATCAATCAATCAATTCTTTTATTTTTATTTTGGCTGTATTTTAACTATTGTATATGAATAAAGTGTGTTTTGTTTCAAGCCTGGTAGCTTGACCACTTGAATTGCATCTGGGATGTAATGCCTGGAACTTGCTTTAAAATAAGAAAAGTTTAGGGTCTGGGCTATCTCCATGACATGTTTTGAGGGGGTTTGATCTGCTCCATTACAATTCATAGAGACGTAGAGGGCTACAGCTCATCAAATCTGAGTTGATCAAAAACAGGCACCTAACTATTCTAATCCTATTTTTTTTAGCACTTGGCCCATGGTCCTATATGCCTTGGCATTGCATGTATATATGTAAATGCTTCTTAAATGTTGTTTGAGTTTTCTGCCCTCCCATCCTTTCAGACAGTGAGCTCCAGCTTCTCACCACCCTCTAGTTTTTTTTTTCTTTACGTCCCTCTAAACACCCTGCCCCGACCTTAAATTCATACCCACTGATCATTAATCCCTCCACTAAGGGAATTAGTTTCTTCCTGTCTATCCTATCTGTGCCCTTCATAATTTTATATATCTCAGTAATGTCCTCTGCAGTCCTTTCTGCCCTGAGGAAACCAACCCCATCTATCCAATTTCTCTTTGTAACTAATACTGTCCAGCTCAGCCAATTTTCTCATAAATTTCCTCTGCACCCTCTCCAGTAATATCCTCTTATAATGTGCATTTCAGACTTGCATACAAAAGTTTAGCTGTTTGTTAAAAAACTAGCATTGGACACTTTCCATTGAGATTCACTAGGCTGATTCCAATGGAGAAGGGACTAACATCATCAAGAACGGCTAAACAAGTTAGGTTTTTATTCATTAGAGTTTCAATGAATGAGGCGTAATCTTATTGAAACATACAATATTCTGAGGGGTTTTGACAGGGTAGTTTCCACTACTGGGGGGATCTTAAACTAGGGGGCATTGTTACAGAATAGGGGACATGCACTTACAACTGAGATGCAAAAGAATTTCCTTTCCTAGAGGGTAGTGAAAGATATGAATTCTCAACCAAAAGGATTTGTGGAAGCTAGATCACTGAATGTATTTAAAGAAGAGGGAAATAGGTTTTAGAAATCTCTGGGGCGTTAATGGCTACACTGAAATGGCATGAAAGAGAATTCGAGGCTGGGGCAGATCATCTATGAATCTGTTGAGGGGCCAAATGGCCTACCCTGACTCCTTTTTTAATATCTCCTAATGTCCTTATGATCTAGAATGAGGGAGGAGGCTCAAGGGGCTGAATAGCCTACTGCTCCTTCCTATGTTCCAATATCATAATATGCAGCATTTCAAGTATTGAAAAAAAATCACACTTGCAACTTTTCATGGGTAACATGCATATGTCTGAAATGAAAAAAAATTCAAAATAATTTTTAGAAATTCAATTAATCTCAAAACATTGTTATGCAGGAACAATAAAAGACAAGAAATTTGAAAAGGATTATGGATAAATGTGAGGCAATGGTGAAGTACATGTCAAGTATAACCTTTATAACTTTGCTTGTCGTTTTTTACCATTAGAGACCTCATAAGCAGCTTCAGGGTATCATTCATGGAGTTCTGTGACAGCTCTGTGCTTCCCAAGTGGCTGAATACACCATCTTCACTGAAGCCTTTTGACCAAAGCAATAAGCCTTTCTATATACTGTATTAAAGTCATTTTCCACATGCTACCTCAGCACGATCTATTGTTCATGCTGACTCCTGCTGACCATAGAAAACGGAGGCTCCAGTCTAAATTATTGCACTTACACAGTTACGCAAGTTAAGCAATAAGCTCCCAACTGACTTTTTTTTCTTTTTAGACAGAAAAGCCCTGTGATTATCACAATTGCTTAAGGTGCAATTTTGGACTGTCAAAAACCTGCAAACAACCTGAGCACTCAGAAAAAATGCTGAGCGACCAAACTTTATTTTTGTAATTTGTACTGTTTAGCGCATAAATGCTTTAACTGTGGTGTACCATCTGTGCGAGCTTCAGTTGCCCTGAGCTCTCAAGGTCAAAGGTTGCAGCCTGCCCCATGAAACCTGCCCCGTCTCTGCTGAAATCAGCTTTGTTACTAGGCCCTGTGACAAATGAGTCCAATCTAGGCTATACGCCCTTGACTTGACCCTGGCCAATACGAACAATGGGGCAGACTCAGTCAGTGGAAAGGATGTTCTGCACTAATGAACTCAGTGGTGGCCACAGGTCAGTGGAAAAGGGATCATGTTCAATCTTTTCAGGTGTACTTGTATAATGAGACACGCACACTGTTTGCAGGATCATGCACATATAACAAAGAAAGGTATTTGTACAGTCATCAAAGTTAGTGCATGTAGGGATATAATAACAGTTAGTTTTAATTTAATTTTCATTGAATAGAACTAACTGGTGAAGTGAAGTCTTTGTTTTGTCTCCATATACCAAGTGAAATATTTGACAACCCTTTCACAGGCAGCATGTAACACCCAAAATTGCAGTGAATATAAACACAATTTATCTCCACTGCAAAGTGTAGCATGCCTGTGATGGTGATCCTTAAACATGTTCGTCTCATTTATTAAAAACTAAACTCTTTACTTTCTTTTGGCAAGGCACAGAGCTTTGTTGGGGTATGGTCTGTAGATGCTGGTGGCCCCGAGTCTTCTCACTTAGCCTACCGTTAATGTATAAATGTGGACAGTGTGTTGTTACGCTAACCAACTACGATGGGGATCAGAGCCCTGATATATCCTTTTCTTGATGCATTATTCTCAAAGATGCAGGATTCTCAAAAATAATTCAAGACTACAGATCCAGACAGATTTATCATCTAAACAAAAGGTAATTGCAATGCTTTTAGCTGCTCTGGCTCCTCCAACACAACAATTCTAAATATCTCATCATTGTGTTTAAATCCTTCCTTCTGAAACCACCCTTTGGTGTCTTTTCATTCCTCCTACCTTAGTCTACCATTAGTAAATCTTCAGTCACTCAGTTCAACTCTTGCAATTCCTCCATAAACTTCTCTAATTGTTTGATTATTCCTCTGCTGTCACCTCCACGTATATCTCACACCTCAAAAACAATCTATATTCAAGAAACAGAAGGCAAAGCTGTTGTTAGTGAATGGAGCAAACTGTAATATTTCCAACAGAAGCAATGGCCCAAAACCATGAACATAAACAGCTGGCATTTATCATTTGACACAGCTATTGATGGTTAACTCCAGATGTAAGGATGCAAAATACATTGCACCTTCACTTCACTGCTCATAGTATCAGAATCCTAAAAGTTGAATGATGATCATACAAAGGGTTGCGTCTTATATTAGAAAACAACACAACATCTACATCTCTTCAGTACAACTCTTTGAGAGTCAAATAAGGGGACAGACATTCCTGTTTCGCAGGCATGATAGATATAACTATGTTTGATGGGAGTAAAGTTTGCCTAATTAAGTCTCTTGTTTTCCAAAATTTTCTGCAAATTGGCATTCCAATAATTTCAAGAGCGTCTATTGTCCAGGTCTATAGATCTGTCCCCATATATTTTTTGAATTTATTTACATGACGTGGGAAGGTCAGCATTTATTATCCACCTGTAAATGCCATTTGGAAGGTGTTCATGGAGTGTGTTCCTGAACCACAGCGGTGTGTGTAGAGAAGGTATTCCCCTCCATACTATTTAGTAGACAATTCCAGGGCTATGACCCAGTGAAGATGAAAAGTGACACATTCCTGTATCAGGATGGTACGCGATTTGGTGAGGAAATTTGTGTTTTCCTATGCCCTCTGGATTAAAGATGTTTAAAGGTTCAGTCCAAAAAAATTGTGATTTGTGGCAGTGTAGCTTTAAGATAGAATGTGCTGTAGCCACTTCAGCAGTGGTAGGGGGAGTGAATGTTTAAAATGGTGGATGATATGTCATATAAGTTATTTTGTCCTGGATGCCATTGAGCTCATTGTTGGAGTGTATTTATCTAGGTCAGTAGAGTATTCCATCACAGTCTTGGCATATGCATTGTAGATGGTGGACAGTCATTGATGAAATAGAAGGTGAGCTAATCACCACAGATTTCCTAACCACTGACCTCCTCTTGAAGCCACAGTACATCTCTGGTTGGTCCAGTTAAATTTCTGGTTGGTGGTAATTAACTCACATTGAAGCTGTGGAATTTGACAATTATATGTCAAGGAATGGTTATTATCTAGCATTTGGCTGACACAAATTGTGTTTTCTTATCAGACCAATGAAATGCAACCAATACAGATTGACAAATGATTTTTCTTTTCCCTGCCATTATAGTACCATTTCCAGAAACTACCACTTGATAATATTGTCCATAGACAGGGGCCATCTCAGTTATATGATCTTTCTTTCACCCACCTCCTTCAATTCTTGTCTAATATCAAAGCCATTAAGCTGCCTTGTGTAAGGTGCTATGGTTCTTGGCCCCATGGTCGGAGGGCAGCATGCCCAAGATTCTACTGGGAGCCACATCGGTCATCTTAAAGTGAGTCTTCTGCCCTTTTCTTGGGAGAAAGCCCTCCTTTAGGGAATTGCCAGCTTATTGGATTTAATGGCAGCTCTGTAGATTGAGGAGTACCACTGCTAACCATTGCTGAGATTCTAAGCAGGCCTTACTGCTGCAAAACCAAGATTTACAGGTAAGTCCAATCTGGGAATGTTATAGAATGGGAGGTGAGTCAGAGTCTGGAGGGACCTGGCAGAAGAGATTATTGAGAAGGATAAAAGGGGAGAATGATGCTGGGGGTCGGGGGGCGGTGGAGGACAAGAGCCCAGAGGACACTTGCCTGACACCAACTCACATAGCTAAAGCTGCCAGACTTCCTGTATGGAGTGCTCTCCACTAATTAAAGTCCTTAATAGGTTCATCTATCACTTGTTATTTCACAGAAAGTTTAATGCCAGATGATAGGCAGGGAGAAGGCTACAGTCTGGATTTTACTTTTGACACGACCTTGTTATTTTTCCAAAAGACATTTTGAACAGGTATTGTTTTTAGCTCAGAAAGACCACACCTGCCATCAATATTACATAGTAGATACTGGGTGACGGCGATGAAAGGGACATGGGTTGGCACTGAGTTTGCATGGAGAATGAGGGATTATGTGGAGTGACTGTGGGTTTATCAATTGGCATAGTCTGTATAAGGGGCCATGAGCTGTGGCTGGGAGTCGAGAAGAACATGAGCAAGACCTTTTGAACTTAGCTTTCAAAAGGTTCCCAATTCCTGACTATGGTCGATGACTCCTCCTAGTAGCCATGACCCACTTGTGGAAGCTGGGCTGACTCCACGTAAATTGTGTGGGGCTAGGATATGCCCAACTCTACAATGGAGTCGGGAGCCCAAGATGTAGGCTTGACACTTGCACCCCCATCCTATGCCAGTGAGATTTCTGGTGAGAGGAATGAGGTAAGAATTCCAGAATTGAGAACTCACTCGCATTTTTTGAATGGTTTAGGAATCATCCCAAACTTGTGAAATTCTGGTGCCAGGTCTGTGTAATCTGTCCCCTTACCAGTTTCCTTTCCACCTTTAAATATCTATAGATGTTCATCATCTGGCACCACTTTGAATCTATTATTATACAATATACAATTCAGGGACTGTGATCATTTTCAATGTGTTATCAGAATATTTGCACATATTTTACATAAGAATCCAATCAGCTGGTAATACTATAGTGTAACTCTTTTATTGTTTTCAATGAACTTATCTGAAATTTTATTTATGTGCCTGCTAATATCACTACAGTATGGTCGACTTCAGAATAGTTTCAGCATATAGGTTATTGAATAGTATTTACATTATTTTAACAAATTTCAAAGAACTTATAGAAGAAGATACTGTTCAAAATTTTATAAAATCGAAACAGATGTGTCTTTGTTCCACTTCTTAGAATAATCATGTATGTAGTCTACAGGCAGGATAATACAGCTTTAAATCAGGTTTAAAAGATTAACTGAAATGTGGTGGTAATTAAAATGGCTTCCTATCATTCCTTTCATTCTCCACCACCTTGTCCATCAACAGAATTACTTTGTACTCTGTACTATTATGTGAACTGAAAATTGTGGAGGATGCCACAAAGCTGACAATAATAGATGAATTAATGGACGGTAAAATCTGGAGTACTTATTACTCAGAAACTTTCATTGATTCAGCTTTCAAAATATGTCACCTCTTTAAATTCTATCCACAAGCCTGATAGCATTGCCATTTCTACCGAGTAGTCTTACAAGGAGAATTAGGAAACTATTGTGAACCGCAGAACAGTTACTAGTTCATTTTATCTGTGGCATAAATAAATTAGGATGAATTCTAAAGCCACAATTTTTTTTCCTTTTAATGTCACAATGACATGAGTACAAAATTGCCTCAATGGGTTAACTCATTTGTGTGTAGGATGTATTAAACAGGACAATTGCTCTGTCACAAACTGTAGTCAATTGGTAGAATAATATTTTAACACACTTAGTGAATTTTCAAAGTTGTCATAGAGAAGTATGCTTGCAGCAAAAATAATTTCCTAAGCTACTTTCTAATGTCTGTCTGTATTTAGATTAACTGTATAAAAGATGCCACAGGCCATGGCATTATTTTAGACTAATTCATAGTTCATATTTACTCACATCCAGGAAAAAAGAAACACATTGGAATCAGAAACACTAGAAAATAACGCAACATTGTTCAAATTCAAAAGGTTATTACCTTATCATTGCTGCAAAAGATCAAATATTCAGGTGTTGCCAGATTTTCGTGATTTGTTTTTAACTTACTGACTAGCTTGGAGCTTGCAGAGTTAAATTCTATAAAATTCCTATTAGGTCAAAGACCTATAACTTGCACTTCTCTTATTGATGTGCTCATTTTTCTTTCTATGTTACTTGTCAGCACGCCCCAATATTTCTTCTGTCAATCTCTGTCTCTTAGCTTTTATTAAGGAGTAAAATACTACCATTTCTATGGTGTTACATACACCATAAAGATAGGATTGACATGCCACACACTTTTAAGCTATTTTCTATGTAGTAGAGAAACAGTTTATTACTGCTAAGAAGTGCATGTCACTGCACTGTGAATAATGCAGTCCTTCAGGCCAATATTTTGGAGTTATAAATATAAGAATCCATACTTCTACACTGTGTCTCTTTACAGTTGTAGATGTCACAACAGTAGCACATTGGTTATTATTCTTTTCTTGACTACTAAACCCAGAACTGCATCACAAGATTCAGATCATTGAGTGAATAGAAACCATTTTAGATTTTTTATTAGAACCATAAATTAGAAAATAGGTCCAAAAGAGTTAGTAAATTATTCGATTTCAAATTCAAAATTGTGTAGAGTTAATATAGATTTATCATCTTAAAGCATAGTGTTCAACCTGAAGGAATATTGATTCATAAGTTGAGGAGAGGAAAACTCCCTAACAAAACTGGAATCAATGGGAATAGGGGAAAGTCTCCACTGGTTGGAGTTAAACCTGACACAAATTAAATAGTTGTAAAATGGTTGGAGATCAGTCACATCAGCTCCAGGACATTTCTGCAGGACTTCCTCTGGGTAGTGTCCTATGCCAAACCAATTTCAGCTACATCTTCAATGTCCTTGCCTCCATCATAAGGACAATGACATTACCATTACTGAAACCCCCATGATCAACCTCCTGAAGATTAACATTGATCAGAAACTGAACTGAACTAGCTATATAAACACTGTGGCTACGTGAACAGGTCAGAGGTTTTGAATCCAGCAGCGGGTAACTCACTTCCTGATTCCCCAAAGCCTGTCCATTATCTACAAGGTACAAGTCAGGAGTACAATAGAGTATTGCCCACATGTCTGGATGAGTGCAGCTTCAAATCAAGAAGCTTGACATCATCAGGACAAAGTAGCCCATTTCGATTGCACCACATCGACAAACATCCACTCCTTCCACCACCTACATTCAGGGGCAGCACAATGTACCATTTACAAGATACACTGCAGAAATTCACCGAGGATCCTTAGAAAACACCTTCCAAACCCACAAACACGATTGCCAAGGAGGACAAGGGCAGCAGATACATGGGAACATTCCTCTCCAAGCTGTTCATCATCCTGACTTGAAAATAAGTCATTGTTGCTTCACTGTTGTTGGATCAAAATCCTGGAACACCCTTTTTAATGGCATTGTGGGTCCACCTACAACAAATGTACTGCAGTGGCTCAAGAGGCAGCCCATCTCCACCTTCTGAAAGGTAAAGTACAATAAATGCTGGCCCAGTCAGTGGCACCCACATCCCATGTTTCATCTCTTATGTTTCTTTGCAAACTGTGAGTTAGTGAAAGGAGATACAGGCACATCTATTGATGGATGTCGCTTTGTTAGTATTAATGTGTCAGACTGCAAGTTGACATAAATGTGATTGTATATTTTTGAAGTGAACTCTGCAGATTCCATGAGGCTAAGATCTTTTAGTATTATCAATTTAATTTCTTCCGTTTACAGAATATTGATGTAATTATGAACTACTGAGTGGCTTGCCAGGTCAGAGATGACCAAAACTCAACCACTATGTGTGGTAATAGTATTACATGTAGCTCAGAAAAAGTGACCAGCTGTATTCCCTGAAGAATGTAAGTGAACCTATCAGATACTGAGGTCATCTCATAGGTTTCATAGTTTTTTTTTCAGTTTCTGGCCCTCAGATTTGCAGAGACAGAATACTGTGACTGTAACTTCAAAACTCACCATGCTGGATTTGGACTCATGGCCTCTTGGCTCATTATTCCAGTATAAAACCTGTAAAGACCATGTTTTTTAATTTTTTTTAAACTTGTGGACTGAATTGAAAAATAGTTTTTTCCAAGTATCCAGTTTCTAAAACTAACAGCCAGAGCAGTAAGTTGGCTAAGAAGTGTTGTGAGGAGTATTCTTTAAAGATGGGATATATAAAATTTTGAAATATTATGGAATTGAGGGCAATGATGAGCTGAATTGAAAAAGGAGTTGAGATCTCAGGCAAATCAGCTATGAACGTACTGAATAATAGGGACCAAATTGTTTACTCCTGCTTCTATCTCCAACATGTTTGTGTACACTTTCCAAAATTGCTACATGGTGTATCAGCAAGTAATTGGAAACTCATTGTGAAAGCTTTATATAGCTGTTGGTTACAGCAGTGCTTGCAGATGAACTGGAGCTCAGGAGTTATGTATAGATGAAGCTTCAACTGGCAACAAGAAGCTGATTGGTTTGCAGACTTGTGAACGGTTATTGTTGACAAAGGCCTTTTGTCTACCAACAACCATGTGGTTGATTCTCATGTTAATCAATAGCTTCAGGCTGGGTAAAAAAGATATAAAGAAGCCATCAGGTCTCCATTAGCCAGGAACTCTCTCTCTTTGTTTTCTGTAATCAGCCACTTTAAACCTGAAAAAAGGTTTATTTTTCCATCAGCTTTAAGCTATGACATTTAACTGACAAGTAAGAGACCTCTTTAGAAGTGAACAGCACCCTATGCCTCTTGAAAACCAGTGGAGGCATCCAGAGAAGAATGACTGAGAAGCAGCATTCTGACCACCATATGAGTCATAAGAATCTTCTCAGCAACAATTGTTGGAACTGCCGAACAGTTTTTCTATATTTTTTTTCTCTCTGTTCACAACCCATGTATTTTTTCTGTCGGTGTGTATGTGTGAGGAGAGGTTTATAAGACGATTAATGTTTTAATTAGTAGTACTTTATGCCAACAGTTTATAACTGTTTACCGGTAGCTAAAATCTAATTACTTGTAATAAATAGCAATTTTTGTTCCGTACAGAAACTTGGTCCATGCTTTCTATCAACCTGGAACTGAAAGCCAGGTAAATTGATGGATCATTACTGATCTCTTAATATCTTTAACTTTTGCGATAACATCAGAAATAGTAGGGCTTGATTTCCAGTGCAGATCCCCAGTGAGTATGACACTCCAGTACATCACACAACCACACATAAAACTGCCAGGCTGTTATTTGTAACTGGCAAATGTTATTGTTACAGTCAATTTGCCTGAGCAGATATGTGAGGAGGGCAAGAAGGAGAAACAGGTGAGCGGAATGGCAGGTTAAAGAAAAATGATCTTGACACCTTCTATCATTCTATTTTTACACGTTAATTTCTGAAATATAATCAGTGAAGAATACATAGCTTTAAGATGATTAATACATTAAAAATATTTTTAATCTCTTTTAAGCTTCACTCGTGTGTCATACACAATGTACTGTCTGAAACGATGTGTTACCATTGTTGTTTTCACAGGCCTCTCTCATTGATACCATGCAAAGAGAGATTAGAGGTCAGCTCCAGTTTATACTCTCTGCCTTTAAGGAAAATGTATTGGTCTTGTTTTATTTCAGATTTGTGACAAACACATCTATTAGGTATCTGTCACATTGAGAATTGCGTCATGATGCCTGGGTATACCACAATAATAAAATCAACTGAATTCTTTTACTTAATTATTTGAATTTTAACCTGTTAAAAGGAACAAGATATGAATGTGGTGCATTGATGGCAATTGTATTTTAAATATAAAATTCCTCAGTGAGATCTTTTAAATCCTTTTAAATTCCTGGGAAAATTCTTATTCTGCCTAGTTTGTGAACTAGTGACAAAAGGTAGGGTAGCAGGATTATTTGAGACTTCAAGAGATGGTCACCTGTGCCTTTTTGTGAGTTATTCCAGGTGCAGGTACGTATTCCACGGCCAGGGTTACAAGCCGGGACTGATGATGAATCCAAGAAATTGGTCATGGCAGACAGGCTCGAACTTTGAAGGTCAATTTGTGCTTTAGAAGAAGCATCATTTGGGAACAGGACATGTGTTTCCTTGAAGCACATCAGTAAATAATGAATATCCAGTAATATATTCTTGGCCTGAGTCATACTGTTCGCTGCTCATTGAGTTAGATAATATGAGGCATCAGAGTGAGCATCAGAATGGGGTAGTGCAAGATTCTAAGTGAGGGAGAAATGAGCACAGGATCTGCCCTTGTGCTGATCACTACTGCCGGTAGGAGCTGGCAGGATCTGGAACAGGAATATTTGTGTTTTCTGACCTAGCTATAAGCAGGGTATCTGCAGTGAGTGCCTCATGATAGAGGTCATATAACTATGGTGCCCCAAGAGGGGCATTAATGCAGTACTACGATTCTATTCCAAATACCATCTTTTTCATACAAAGGCAAACAAGATAACATTCCACTTGTTATCATTTACAGAGTGATTTACCCATGTTACCCACAATGCACACAACTATCTTCATGCTGTAGGAGTCTTAGCATATGTATTGTACGCTAAGGGCCCAATTTTCCTATTTTTAGGTAAAGTGTTTTGTGGTGTGAGATTCATGTCATGTCTGCCATGTCTAGGAGCAACTTTTCTCATGCGATCTTCCATTCATCAGTCAAGCAACTGAGCTCATTGGTGTCCTCATACAATACCTGGCAGAAGGGTCAACAGTGTTACAACCAATTGGCATTCATGCCACTTCAGATGCTGCAAGCTAGGAGCTGGGCCTCATACACGAGCATAATTATGAACAAACAAATTAGGAGCAGAAGTAGGCTCTTCAAGTCTACCTTTTGATTCTTCATAAGAATAGTTTATCGACCTCTGCCTTAAAACTGTTCAATGACACCCCTTCCACCACCTTCTGAGATAGGGAGTTTCAAAGTCACACATTCCTCTGCAAAAAAAAAGTTTTAGGTAATCGCTAACCTTAAAACAGTGTCTCCTTGTTCTGGATTCACCCTCTAGAATAAATATCCTTTCCACATACATCATGTCAGCACTATTCAGGATCTTATAAACCTCAATCAAATCATTCCTCACTTTTTTGTGACAACAACTTGACATTGTGAGCTTGACTATTATCACTGAGGGAATGGCCCAAGTAGGCAAGTTAGCTCCCTTCTTTGCGGACAGAGAACTGGGAGAGCCGGAGAATGAAATGCTGGAGAGGAGGACCATGTTGTTCGCTACAGATCATAAACATCTGGAACGGAGCTCATGGCCTTGTGCTGTTTATGCTGGACTGTTAATCCAGAGACACAAGTAATGTTCTGGGGACTTGAGTTCAAATCCCACCATGGCAGATGGTGGAATTTGAATTCAATAAAAAGTCTTTATTACGAATTAAGATTCTAAAGGTGACCATAAATCCATTGTGATTGTTGGGGAAAAACCCATCTGGTTCACTTCAGGGAAGGAAACTGCCAATCTAACATGATCTCGACTATACATGACTCCAGACCCACTGCAATGTGGTTGATTTAACAGCCCAATGGGCAATTAATGCTGGAACCAGCCAACGATGCCCTCGTCTCATGAATAAATAAAAAAGAGGTCAACTTGGACACAGATAGCAGCCTAGGTCAGTGGCTTGTCCTGGGATAAACGGTATCATTGCAGGAAGAAGGTCAATGATTTTCTGTACTCTACAAATATAGGTGTCACCTTAATTATCGGTTACCTCATGAAATTTCTCCCAAACTACTATTCCTTCCTTCTCCCTGTGCTTCCTATTAACTCACTAGTGACACCTCACCATCTCTTCTGTTTTTCCATCACCACTATTGCTCTTTGATCCATTTCTATCAGTCTTAATCCTACCCTTTGTCCCATTCAGAAACAACTGGCATACCACATGACCAAGAGGGTCAAAGCTGTCAGGTGCAGGGGTAAAGGGAGTTTTGGACATAAAATTTCTCACTCCTTCAGCAGAAAAAAGCTTGATTTGGCGACATAAGAACATGATCAGTCACATAGGGATAGGGATAACTCCATGACAAACCAACCCAACACACTAACCTTTGTTGCCCTGTGCTATGCTGCTCTCCCATGAATGCGAATACTTACTTATTCCTAATCTGTACAAGCTTTTAACCTTCTTCCACAACTAATTCCCTCTCTTCTCAAATACAGGCATGAGCAGCAACCGTAGACATCTGTTAAGGAGAGGTCTGCACCAGAGACGTTCAACATCATTCCCACTTCAGAAGAGGAAGCCACTGAACTTTCAGAGGATGCACAACCAAAGCATTGGCCTGCACTTTCCACCAACTCAAGGTTTTCACATCAGAGGATATTCCATTAACCTAGAAAGTACAATCTGGTGAGCACACAGAGTCATAGAGTCATACAGCATGGAAACAAATCCTTCAGTGCAATCCGGCTGCTACAGCCAAACATCCCAATCTGACCTAATCCCATTTGCCAACATTTGGCTCATATCCCTTTAAAACTTTCCAATTCATATACCCATCCAGATTCCTTTTAAAAGTTGTAATTGTACCAGCCTCCACCATTTCCTCTGGCAGCTTGTTCTATACATGCACCACCCTCTGTGTGAAAACATTACCCCTCAGGTCCTTTTTAAATCTTTCCCTTCTCACCTTAAACCTATGCTGTCTAGTTTCCTACCTTAAGAAAAAGCCTTGGCTATTCACCCTATCCAAGCCCCTCATGACATTATGGACCTCTATTAGGTCATGTCTCAGCCTCCGATGCTCCAGGGATAAAAGCCCCAGCCTATTCAGCCTCTCAGGATAACTCATACTCTCCAGCCCTAGCAATATTCTTGTAAATCTTTTCTGCACCCTTTCAAGTTTAACAATATCTTTCCTATAGAAGAGTGACCAGAATTGTATGCAGTACAAAATTCTAAGGGTGGCATCACCAATATCCTTTATAGCTGCAACATGACATCCCAACTCCTATACTCAATGTTCTGACCAATGAAGGCAAGCATGCCAAATGCCTTCCTTACCACCCCGTACACCTGCAACTCCACTTTCAAGGAACTACGAACCTGTACCTCCAGGTCTCTTTGTTTGGCAATATTCCCCAGGGCCTTACCATTAACTGGCACCTCTCTACTGTTGATCATAAAAGAAATGCAGCGGGTTGTCTGACACTCAGAGGACTCTCACAGACTGGGCCCTGCTCAGCCCCAAGCATAAAATAATCCCATGGTCTCCTTGGATCCCATAGCCATTAATGACAGGCATAGAAGCAGGATGCAGCTTTGTCAGAGGCACTTAGTAAGTTGGATTGAAGGATGGGGGAGAACACCAACATTGTCAGAACTTAAAGGGCCACTTCATCAAGCTTGCCCCTTGCATGAAATGTGATTCCATCAGGTTAAACTCAACATCAGTTATCACTCTGTAATGAGACAGCAGGCTAGAGTTCTCTGGGACTATGGCGACATTCATGAGCAGCACTAAGCTGGCTCTGGCATGGGAGTGTATAACTGTCACCATGGATGTGTTGGCCTATGTCATGGAGTCCCAGGACCAGCGTACCAAGATTCTGCCTGATGTGCACAGTCTTGGCCTCCATCAACATAGTTGGTCAGCAATGTGAGAGTGGCTAAGTGATCTCAACCTCACTCCTCACATTCTTTCTTTTTCTGTTCCTTAAAGACTCTCATTAAAATCTGCCTCTTGGACTAGGTTTTTGATCATTTTGTTAGATACAGTTCTATCATAATATTTGCAAGAAATGATGGCATTATTGAAATAAATCACTTGAATTAAGAAAAATCCTTCAGCAGTCTGCCAGAGGAGACAGTCAGCAGTGCAATCATTATTGACAAGGTTTCGTACAAGGGCCTATTATTTGATCAAGGACAGAGTGCAGAAACAAGCTTTTGTGTCGGCATAGTGGGACCTGACAAGAAGGAGCTTCATGATCCACATATTGGGTCATACAGTAATGGAAACAGGCCCTTCGACTCAAACTAGTCCATGCTAAACAAACTGCCTGAAAGAAGGTAACAAGACGTTTGTACAAGTGATAAGCATGTATCTGGAGGGGGCTGCCTTGAATATCTATCTCCTGGGAGATTGGACAATTCAATGGATAAAAATAACTTGATGAATTATTGTCATAAGTATTCAGCAGCCTTTAAAAGAAAGTATATAAATGGACAATTGAACTGGCAAACTGACAAAGTAGGAGGATGTCTGCCGAAGGTGGGTCCATGCGAGCATTGACTTAACACATCACCCAGTTTGAGAGATGACGCAAGATGGAAGACAAAACTGTTCTGCCTCATCAATCTGATCTGGGACTGGTGCCCTTCTCACATATTACACATGTCAGTGGTACTATCAATATTGCATGTTGAATCAGTAGTTACACTGTTGCCTCACAGCACCAGGGACCTGGGGTTGATTCCAGCCTTGGGTGACTGTGTGGAGTCTGCACATTCTTGCTGTGTCTATGTGGGTTTCCTCTGGGTGCACTAGTTTCCTCCTACAGTCCAAAGATGTGCAGATTAGGGTGGATTGAGCATGCTAAATTGCCTTGTAGTGTCCAGGGATGTGCAGGCCAGGTGGGTTGGCCATGGGGAACGCAGGGTTATAGGGTAGGGGCTGGGTCTGGGTGGGATGTTCTTCAGATGGTCAGTGTGCACTCGATGGGCTGAATGGCCTACCTCCACACTGTAGGGGTTCTATGAATTATGCATTGTATTTTGAACTCTTGCTCTTTGATAAACAGTTAAAGACTTTTCTACTGTTTTTGTTAATCTGTGAACTTTAGTTACATTTTACAATTTGCTGTATTATCAGCTTGTGAGCTCAGTGTCAAGTTTTGTTTGTTTACACTCTATGAAGTGCCTTGGGATGTTTTCCTCTGTTAAAAAGGCTGTATGAATGCAATTTGATATATCTTCAGTCACCAAACTGTAATTTTCCCTCATTTTCAATAATATTTTGATTACAACTCACCTTTGACCAAGCTTTTGGGAAATTGTTCCACAATTAGCACTTCTTTACCATATGCAGATTTTTCAATATTAAGGACAGTATATGCAGTGACTCTTGTTGACTTGATTTTGGTTACAGTATATGAAATCTAATGATTAATCAGGGAACCTGTTTTTCTGGGTAAAATATTTATCTGCTAATGCCAGCTGGTGATAATTAAAGCTCTTTAAACAGCTCCAGTTTATATAAACCTCCACTACAGGACAGGCTAATGAAATCATTCAACAGAAACAATCGAGGTCATCAGCAAATCTCCCTAAAACAACAATTCAAATATGCATGTATTTGCCAGCTTTTTCATTTTAAAAAATCCTCTGGGCAAATTATGAAGTTTGTTTTTGATTCTTAATGTTAATCATGCTGAAAGGTCAGTTGTACTGTTGCCTTTTTCCAGTATAAATTAAGAAAAATAATGTTTATGAACACATGATAGTAAGATTTCTTTAATATGTATTACACAGGTATTATTGTACTATGCTTTCAGATAACTTTAATAGTCCTGATTTTGTCCTTAGCCATGTTTCATTTATTTTTTTCTAATGAACAGTTTGAAGTTATTTTAATTTCAATGTAGTCATTGAAAGAATGAATTTCTAAGAAAAATGTTTGAAATTAAAACAAATTTTGCTTCAGTTTTTCATGGATTATCAATCACTACAGACATATCTCGAAATCTGTTTAATTAGCAGGAAAGATCTCAAATTCATTCTATTTTCTTGTTAGAAATGCTCTCTCAGACAAGCTGATATTTGTCATTGATATGCACCAGAACAAGATGACATGCAAGATGGATTTGAAAAGGGTGGATTTAACAATACACACATTCACAAGAATGAATGTAACGTAAAATCAAGAAAATCTTGTGTTTCACAGGTGATTACTGTTTCTGACAGCAGACAGAACTTGCACCAGGATACTTTTCCAAAGAGTGACTGAAATGACATGGACTAATCTGTCCGCATGTACAGATAGAATCAGACATGACATCGAATATTTGGGATTTGTAAAAACTTTTTGTGGGACAATCCATAAAGCAGGACACCAACAGAAGCAATAACAATCAGAAAGGGTGAGGATCAATCAAATGACACAAATATTGCTTCACCTGGACCACAATATTTGGCTTCTTAACACCCCAACTTCTGGTAGTATAAGTGCCATTGTAGTTCCAAAATAGTATTCAGAACACCCGTGCACATTATAGTGAAAACTGTAATGGAGATCATTTTGGAGAGGGTGTTAGACAAGTAAAAGACATGTCAGGAAGGATTCAGAATAGGCAGATTGTGACATCAATCCACATGTAATGTTGATTTATTGCCAGTCTGCCATTTTGCAGCTGAGTATTCGACTAATAGGGTCTCTTAAATATGCAGAGTTGAACACACACTCATCAGCCACAACGATGAAATGTATTTAGAAAGGTATCAACAAGCATTTGTTAAAGACTGAAGAGTTGTGCAAGTGGTTGCAGCTGGGCTGATGGAAGATGCATTCACTGATCTTAAACATTTGGCTGAGATTATTGATTTTTTTTTGCAGCACTGTGTCCAGGTCCTCTCAGTTTGTCTCCTGCCTTTGACCATTGTAGTGTAGCACCCACCGACTTTGCAAAGTTTATTTGAAAGGCCTCCTGATCCTGGAGGAAAAGGTTGCACCTCCTTTTCACCTCCTCCACCTAGGAATCTAGTGTAGCAGATGAGAAACTTGGGGCCTATTCTTTCCCTTGTTTAACTATCTGTCTCACTTCTTCCTGCTAAAATTTGGTCAGTTTTAGCACATTCTTCAGCCTGAACACTCTTTTACAGCTGCAGGATGGGATTTAGTAACGTAGGCCTGCACTGAATATTTTTAAGGATGAGGTAGATATATGTTTGACTACCAAAGGAACCAAAGACTCTCTGTGGTAAATGGGAACGTGAAGTTGAGGCCACAATCAGATCAGCTATAACCTTAATGAATAGCAGAATAGGCTCAAGGGGTCAAATGATATATGTTTGGTCTTAAATCTCTACATTTGTATTAACAAGCCTCTGAGTACAGGCCTTTGACAAGGTCCCACATGGCAGGCTAGTCATGAAAGTTAGATCGCATAGGATCCAGGGAGAGCTAGCTAATTGGATTCAAAACTGGCTCAATGGTAGGAAGCACAGGGTGATGATTGAAAGTTGTTTCTCAGACTGGAGGCCTGTGACTAGTGGTGTGCCACAGGGGTCAGTGCTAGGACCTTTGTTATTTGTTATTTACATAAATGATCTGATGTGAATGTACAAGGCATGATTAGTAAGATTGCGGATGATACAAAATTAGGAGGTACAATACAAAATTACAGAGGGATCTTGATCAGATGGGGAAGTGGGCTGAGGATTGGCAAATGCAATTCATACAGGTAAGTGTGAGGTGTATTTTGGAAAGTCAAACCAAGGTAGGACTTATACAGTAAATGGTAAGGTTCTGAGGAATGTTGTGGAACAGAGGGACCTAGGAGAACAAGTACATAGTTATTTGAAAGTGGGGTCACAGGTAGACAGTGTGGTGAAGAAAGCATTTAGTATGCTGGCCTTCATCAGTCGAGGCACTGAGTGTAGGAATTGGGACATTATGCTTACACTTGTATAAGTCGTTGGTGAGGCTACACTTGGAGTAATGTGTACAGTTTTGGTCAACCTGTTATAGGGAAGACATAGTTAAAATTTAAAGCGTGCAAAGAAGATTTACGAGGATGTTGCCAGGACTAGTAGGCCTGAGTTACAGGGTGAGGTTGGCCAGGGTAAGGCTTTATTCCTGAGAATGTAGGAGAATGAGAGGTGACCTTATTGAGGTGTACAAAATCATGAGGGACATAGCCAGGATGAATGCATTTAGTCATTTTCCCAGGGATGGGAAATTGAAAACTAGAGAACATAGTTTTAAGGTGAGAGGGGCAAGATTTAAGAAGGACCTGAGGGGCAACTTCTTCACACAGAGAGTGGTGCATATATGGCATGGGCTGCCAGAGGAAGTGGTTGAGACAGGTACAATCACAACATTTCAAAAATATTTGGATAGGTACATAGACGAGAAGGGTTCAGACAGATACGGACCAAATGCTGGCAATTGGAACTAGTTAAGTGGGCACCATGGTCAGCATGGATCAGTGTGGGCCGAAGGACCTGTTTCCATGCTGTATTACTCTATGACTCTATGACACTATGAACGAGGAAAATCCTTGCCTAAAATGGGAAACTCCTTAATTTTAAACTAAATCTAAATTCTCCAACAAAAAGAAACATCCTGTCAGTATCCATCCTATCAACCTCCCTCAGTCTTATATCTATCAATAGGGGTCACATCTTATTCTTCTAAGCTCTGATAACTATAGGACCAACTTGCTCAAGTATCTCTCATAAGACAAATACCTTCATCCCAACAATCGGTCTCGTGAACGTTCTCTGAATTGCTTCCAATGCAAACATGCCTCTCCTTAAGTAAGGAGGCCAGAACTGTACACATTACTCCTGAAGCCATCTGTAGTTATGGCAATACTTCACTAATTTTATACTCCAGCTTTCTTGCAATAAAAGCTAACTTTGTCCTATTTTCTAAGGTCTAAAGTCTATTTGTCTTCTTGCTGTTCCTGCATGTTAACTTCTTGTGATCCATGTCCAATGACACTTAAATCTCTCTATGTCATGATATTCTGAGTACTCTTTCCATTTAAATACTAATCTATTTTTCTTCCGGCCAAAGAGATAACTTCACATTTTCCCGTATTTTACTTCATCTACAAGCTGTTTGCTCAGTCTCTTAATTGTAACAAGCATATAACCTTTTTTAGACTCTTTGTATCCTATTCATAACTTTCTTCCCTGCCTGTTTTTATATAAACAGCAATTGTGGCTACAATGCAGTCCATTCCTTCATTTAATTCATTACTACAGATTGTAAATGCTTGAGGCCCTGCAATGATCCTGCAGTATCCACTAGTTGCAGTTTGTCAAACTCAAGATAACCTATTTCCTTTAAAACTCTGTTCCCTGCTAGATAACCAATCCCATATCCATGCTAATATATCATTCCCAACAACATGAGTTCCTGTCTTGTATAGTAACCTTTCATGTGGCACCTTATCAATGGAGATCCAAATATACTAAATCTATCTATCTTGATTCTCCTATATTCATCCAGCTTGTTACATCCTCAAAGAACTGCAATAAATTTGTAGAACATTTTTTTTCATTAAACCATGATTACATTGATTAATTCCTTTATCATTTTCTAATGATCCTTATCTTCCTAATCATATAATTCTAGCAGTTAACCAATGACAGATGTTACTTTAACTGCTGTAGCTTCCTGCTTTCTTTTTTCCTCTTTTTTGAATAGTAGCACTAGAGTTTCAATTTTCCAATCCTCTGGGATTTTTTTTTTGAATTTAAGGAAGTTGGTAAGACTATAACCACTACATCCACAATTTCTGCAGTCACACCTTTTGGAACATTGAATGTGGGCCATCTGATCCAGGAGACTTTTCAACCTTTAGTCCCATAAATTTCTCAGTACTTTTCCTCTAGTGATCCTGATCTTCTACGATTCTGTTCTATTTTTGTTTTCTGTTGTGATGAGAGATAAAACATACCTGACCAAAGTTTAGACTAAGACAACAAGGTGCAGACCTGGATGAACACAACGGCCAAGCAGCATCATAGGAGCAGAAAGGCTTTCTGCTCCTATGATGTTGCTTGGCCTGCTGTGTTCATCCAGCTCTGCACCTTGTTGTCTCGGATCCTCCAGCATCTGCAGTTCCTACTCTCTCTGATTCAAAGTTTAGACTAATCTTTGTTTCTATGATTTATTCCTTAGTTTCCTACACTAAGGGATCTCTGCTCACTTTAGCAAATTACTTTTTACATACTTTGAGAAAGGTTTATGGTCTGCTTTTAAATTTGTTGCTAATTTTCTCTCATCTACCAACCACTCTTTATTTATCATGATTTAGTCATCCTTTGCTGGTTTCTAAAGTTTTCCCAGTCTTCTGGGTTAACACTAATGTTTGCAGCATTATGCATCTTTTCTTTCCATCCTGTAGTTAGCCACAGTATAAGCATCCTGGTCATTGCATATTTCTTTATCAATGAAGCATACTGTTTTTTTGAGACTTATGAAATGACTCCTTCGACATCTGCTTCTGTTTTACAACTGTCTTACATTTTAATCTATTTTCTCCATTCAATTTTAGCTGCATATTTATATCTCAATAATTGTTTTTATTTAGGTTTAAGACACCAGTGTCATACTGGACTTTCTTACTTTCTAGGTCAATGTGAAATTCCAACATGTTACGATCACTCTTAATGTGTTATATCTCACAGATAACACATCACTTTGCCTTTAAGAATTATACTCGTGATATCATCACAGTATCATCACATGTGACTTGAAGGTCATTTTAACTGGGGCCACTTGAAGCATGCAACACTGATGAAACCATACTAGTCTTGTGATCAAATAGGATAATGTTAGTCCAGACAAGGATGTGTCTGTGAATATAATATTTGCATATGTTAGTGAGCTTTTAACACCACTTTATCCAAGCCCTAGTGACTTATGTCACAAGGGATAGGCATTATCACCTCAGGATTCTGTATTATGACATAATTAATTAATCCTATCTTAGTACATAATGCTAGGTATAAAATATATTGTTTCCATGTTGGTTTCCACAACAGTTTTAACAAACTGTCCTCAATATGGACTCTTCTCCCAGTGTACTTTTGCCAATTTGATTTGCCCAAATTCTATGAAGGTGATAATTTCTGCTTTATTGAAATATCTTTATTGCAAGGCCACATTATTTATTGATTTGTACTCTATCGTATAGTGTAGTTAGTGTCAGGAGGCACATAAACCACTCTGACCACTGACCTCATTCCTCTGCTATTCCTTATCATCATTCAAACTGATTCCATATTTTGATCCTTTGAACCAAGATCATTTCTCACTACAGCACTGATCTTATCTTTCTTTAATGGAGCTATCCACCTCATTTTCCCAACTGCTTTTCCTTCTGCAGTGCTTTTCATGGTTGAATATTTGCAAGCATGTCTATGCAATGAGCATTGTATCATATTAATTTATTTCTATTTGTGCTGTCTAGCATATTACAAATGGTGCATGTATTCAGATAAAGAGCCTTTAATTCAGTCTTTTGATTTTTTTTTCATAATTTGATCATATATTTGTGCTCCTTGTCCCTTCCTGCCACAACCTGGTTATCATTGTCTGCAACACTAACCTGTACTATTGCTTTGCACTTTCTCCTTCACTATACAAGATTGTCCATATAGATCTTCCTTCCTCAGCATTTTTGTCAGTTCCCAACAATTTAAACCCAATTCCTTCCACACCAATCTTCAAGCTATGGAGTCAATTATTGGAGAAACTTATTTACCACGTCTTGTGAATCTCTTGCCTGTTTTTGGGGGTTAGCAAATTTTGCTCCCTATATTTCAATGATAAATTATTAATATGTAGATACATTTCTGGAGTGTTCTGCTTTATACAAATGACAAATAAAAGCATACACAATTCTTGCAGTGATTGAGTGATTTATTGTACAATATTTAAGGGTTAATACTAAAACAATGTATTGGAGCATTCGGTGTGCATAAGATAGGCTTGTCATCAAGTTACATACATAGATTGTCAACTTAACATGCAGATGATCAAAATATTAATGTGTTTCATATGTTTAATCCTGCTTTATATTTACATGCCTCAAAGCGGCAATCATATATTTACAACATGGCATTCTAATTTATAACGGTAAAGGTCAAAATCGCTGCCATGAGGCAATCATAAAGCAGATTGAATAAAGATTTCCGATGGCATGCTTAATACAAATGCATTACATTGTAAGTAAGTTATAATTTAGATTATTAAGCCTGTTGAAAGCACTTTTACTTTGCCAATAAATTGCATGTTTTACTGTAACCAGCAGAGGAAAATCTTAGCGAAAATAATCTGTTTGAATATAAATAAAGCTGTTTAAATGAAGCTATAATGTTTAAGGGAGTAGTACAAGTGGGGAAATGGTCATTGTGTTTATGTCACTGGGATTTATAATTGACTCACAGCCCAGAAGGACTGATCTTGTATGCTTCAAAATTGAGTGCAAGTAACAGACCAGTTGGATCAGTATCATTTACCAAGTTACTGGTTTTTTTTTGCTTCTAGGCTGTGAGGAAAGTTAAATATTGCTGTTGAACAAGGGGAAAGAGACCTGTAAATTTATGTGCAAAAAAGAACAGTATAAGAAGGCTGGACATAAACAAAAGGCATACCTTCAGCTCATTTTGAGCATTGCCATCATAGCACTTGGACACCATGACGCACAGCTACAGAAAGGAAATCCAAGTTGCAACATTACAAAGCAGGATTAAGGCAACAAAAGGGACAACGTAACAGCTAGAGAAAACAGACTACCAAGCCAAAATAGCTAGAAGATCTTTGAGGCTGTAGTTTGAGCAGAAGTCCTATAATTTAAACTGTGGTTTTGAAGCTAAGATTTTATTAAACCTGCAGGTGGACATTTTTACTTGGGAAGGTCACGGAAAGGCACATGTATAGTGTATTGGGCCATGAAATGTGGAAAATTGTCATAGGGCAGGAAATCTCCATTTGTTCACCAAGGTGGGAGCCCTGCATTTTGATTGCAAATAAGAGGCAAACACCCAGTAAAAAAGAAAATGATATAGGATTTCTATATACATAGGTTAAAAGTTTAAAAAGAATGAAAACAAAAATAATATTGCTATTTGCAGAAGTTAAGAGTCTTTAAGGGAAAGAGATTACAGCAGCATTGAGATACTGCAGAATTGAAAATATTAAATTAGAAGAATAATGAATTACATTAGGAAGACATGACAAGGATTTAATATCAGAAATGGGCCAAGCAGAATACAGGGTTGGAGAGCTTGGAGAAAACAGGTATTAAAATACAGAATTTCTTCAAATGTAAATGCTAAATGGCAGGCTGAACAAGTGATTAAGCTATTATGTTCAATAGGATTTTGATGACATTATTAATAGGTAAATTATAAAAGAATGCAAAAATACTTTTGAAGAAATTCTACAAACTTCTGACAATCTCTTTAATCTGAGAACAAATAAGACACTTGAAAGACCAAGACTTAACGGAAGATCTCAGCATCCAAGGGACCATCTAAGTAAATGTGCCAATGATCTCTACAAATTAGTTAATGTTTATGATTATGGAGCACTGAAATCAGAACTCATAAGGGACAGAACTACTGATGAGTTTTTAACAGGTGAATGAGAATGCGATGAAGTCTGACTTAGGAAAAAGATATTGAGATTTTGCTGGAAGGTAAAAACAGAGAGAATGCAGATCTTTCCTACAAGACAAAGGAATAACTTATACAGGAGAGTTACAGAAGCTAACTACTTTACAAGCTAAAAACAACACATGATAAGCCAACAGCAGGCACTAAAGAGTCAGCATCAACACTGTGCAACAAAACCTCCTTACAAGCTCAAGCAGTGACAAAGGGATGATACATTTGTTAAACTATGGGTCACTTCCAAAGGATGTGCAGCAATAGCACACAGTTTCAGAGCAGTGAAACATCAAATGCTTACTCGTTTAAGATTACACAACACAACGCACAATCCATTATAATGTATTTGAAAGGGAAGAAAGTGCTGTTTCATTGTTCTTTTCTAATAAGTACATATGGACTGCTGTTAGAAAATCCATCCTGCTGAAGGAGAACTGTGTTAAATCCAGCCAACATACAAGACTATGCTAATAGAACGGTCATGTTAATGAATTAATAATGTAGAAGCCTAAAGTAATAATGAAGGCATATTGTGGGCTGGATTTCATGGCTCCCCTGCGGGTGAGGGGGGTGCAGGGAACATAAATTAGTCGGTAACCCACTGCCTTACTGTCCATCGCCCGACCCAGTCCATAATTTAGAGCTGGATAACATATCCATTGAGCCACCTGCCTTCAGACTATTGAAGCCTTTAAATCATCAAATAACAGCTATGTAAGATATCAACCTGCTCCACCACCATAATATGGTAAATATGGAAGGCTGGTGAAGTTGGGAAGGACAGAAAAGGTGGGAAGGAAGTTGCTATCTCTTGAGGAGAGTACACAGTGTGCATTGAAGGAACATTTCTGAGATTGTGTCCCTTATTTTGTGGTTTGCTGCCTGGCCTCCAAAACATTCATATCCCCATCTACTTTGGCCCCTTCCCTTCGGTGGCTGATCTCTCACCACTAAAATAAGCACAGGACATACCTGCATCTGGTGTCTATCTTTGATCTTTGTGGGTCTCCTTATAGCACCCATTAGTTTATTGCCAGTAAATTGCCTGGGTAATTCTTGCGGATAAGGCTACCTTCCACTGATTGGCATAAGTCCCACTTTCTGCTTGTTAAGGCCACGTACGGTGTAATATTGTTCAGTTTGCTCTCAATCTTTATAAAGGAGTGAGGGAGTCGAGGCAAGCAATATATACCCCACCCCACCCTTGCTTAACAATCAGCCCAAAAGTTCAAATCCCATCATCACACCTGGGAAATTTAAAAATTCAACTAAATCTGAAATAAAAATATTTTATAGAAAACAGTGATAATGAAACTATTGGCTTAGCACAAAACCCAATGGTTTCACTACTACCCTTGAGAGTTGAAAGTTTGTTATCTTCATTCAATGTGCTTATATGCAACTCCTCACCAAGGGCAATGTGTTGTCTTTTACTTACCTTCTGAAATGGCTCACCGTGCCACTCGGTTGTCTTCAAGAACATAGCTCATCATCCCTTTCTCCAAGGCAACTAGATTTGGGCAATAAATGTGGCCTTGCCCGTGATACTGACATTAGGTGAATGAATAAAAAAGACAGCAAAGTGTTTGCAACAAAGCAGTGATCTAATGATCAATGTCTTTAATCACCCACTGAGTTAATGTTCTACTAAATACATCCTTATGTCAATTAGAAACTATTTGCTGCATGGAGGGACGTTTGTTAAAAAAACAGTATGAGACTGCACCACTTCTTGAATCAGGGAAGGAAACAGCTCATTGGTCTCCTGAAGCTCAAAAATTGGCAGCTGCTTGTAATTCCCCAGCACCTTTCATGACAAGGACAGGTTATCAAGGTCATGAGAAACCAGCTGGCTTTTCTTTATGTTTTTTTAAAGATTGTTCAATGTCGTACTAATGAATATATATTTATGCAAATAAGATGAAGGTCTCGGTGTAATGACACATGTTTAGCATCAGCAAAAATTGTTTCTTACTTCAGAACAGTGTTAAACTTGTTGGACATAAATTATGTGTCAAGGCTTGAACTGACTCCAATATGAAGTGGTGAGAGGCAGGGAGCCTCATAGTTTAGACTCATGTTGGATTGGGCGAAGACTCTAGTTTTAGACTGTATTCAGTCTACAACTTCAACAATGCTGCTCCTCATCAGTGCCATTTATTTTTCAATTAAATAGAGTTTATGATAGAAACTCTGCATGTTTGTCATTTTAAACTGTGACATCTTGAAACATGACAGAGGCACCAACTGCAAGACCTCTTCTATGTGTTTAGATGTTGCTTAATTATTGATTTATCTATTTGGTCAGAAAGCAAAAGAGATCATATGATGAGGTAACAAGTTCAATATGGACATTTTGAGTAGGATGTAATAGAATTTGAAATGTTAGCAAGGGGAAAATGTCATGATCTCCATGATCCCTAAAAACCCAAAACCCTAAAAATTAAATTCAAACTTCCAGTTAATAGCTGAAGAGATGATGCAGAAAGATTATTGTAACAAAAGATGAAAAGCATTAATGGCCAAACACTAGAACTATAGACAAGCTACGATATAAAGCACAGAACAATATACCTTCCTTCATATTTTTAATACACCTAAAAAAAATGACACCAATACAGGTTATGCTGTTCTTTCAATAGACACTTAATCCTCCCAAAATCAGTCCAAAATGTTTCTTAGTTCTCAAGGGTTTACTTTTATTTCTTTTCTTTCCCAGACTGGATTTTCTTTTACCTCAGAACTGTCTTTCAAGTTATGATTTTTTTTTGGAGATATCTTCCACCAAAAGAAAAGCTATGCAAATCCTCCAGACTCTTTTTTTAAATTGCTATGCTTTTGGCTTTTCCAATACAATCCTGATCTTTTACCCACTTTCTGGCACAATGAGCCACAAAGACCGTCACCCTCTAGTTGCTTTCTCTTTTGCCCAGACTCTGATAGTTTGGCTGTTTTGTTTGTTTTCAGGGATATATTTAAAATCCTATTAAAAACCCATTTATGTAGCAACGTGAATCACATGGGTTCTGTATTCAGGAAGAAATGTTGATAGTTATCCTTGAAAGCCAGTTCTTTATTGTCTTGAAATTCAGTGGGTAGTTTAAAGCACAATGGTTTACAGCCTGACATTCTGCAGACATTTCTTTGGAAAATGAAGACTCACATTCAGCCCAAGTTAACAAAAATGCTGCTGCCATTGACTCCAAGCAAAAACATCTCCAAGCATGAGCCTTCTTTCTAACAAAACATTCTGGATCCCCCTTATTTCCAAAAAATCAAACTAACCAGTTGTGTTGTCAGGTAGACCTCAGAACAGTTCCTATGCTCCTCTTTATTTAACGCTAATTCAATAGCACAGATCCAAAATACAATAATTTTAAAATCTTATGATTACAACATGAACATGTGGCAAAGCATAAGACAAATTCCAGGACCTGTTGCGATGCATCTTCGTATATTAAAGAAACAGTTACGTAGATAACAAATGCACTGCTAATAATCTTCCAGGACTCTTTGGATTCTGGAAAAGTTCCAGAGAATTAGAAAACTGCCAATGTAACACTTTGGTTTAAATGGGGTGAGAGGCACAAAACAGGGAACAACAGGCCAGTTAGCTTAACATCTGTTAATTAAGAATATGTTAAAGTCTATTAGAAAGGATGTATTAGTTAAATATTTTGAAACTCAAAATATGATCAAGCAGATCAGCGTGGCTTCATGAAGGGAAATCATGCCTGACAAATTTATTAGAATTCTTCCAGGAGGTACCAAGCAGGACAGATAAAGGGGAAGCAATAGATGTAATATATTTAGATTTTCAGAAGATGTCTGATAAGATGCCACACACTAGGCAACTTAATAAGGACTCATGGTACTGGAAGCAGTATATCGGCATGCATAGAAGATTGGCAAAGTAATAGAAGACAGGGATTTGGGATGGAGAGGTGTGAGTATTTTCAGTCTGGCAGCCTACTACCAGCGGCACACCATAGGGATCAGTACTGGGGCCACAATTATTTACAATATATATTAATCACTTGAATGAGGTAGGTGACTGTAATATTATCAAGTTTATGGAAAAAAATAGCAGAAAGGCAGATGCTGAGGATGACACAAAGAATCTGCAGAGGGATATGTACAGGTTAAGAGAGTGGGGCAAAAATTTGACAGATGTGAGTCAGAGATATGTTGGGAAACGTGAGGCTTTGAATTTTGGCAAGAAGAATAGAAGAACTGAATATTATTTAAATGAAGAAAACTGCAACAGAACAGATATCCATGAATCACAAAACTCTACCATCCAAGTTCAGAAAGTAATAGGGAAGGCAAACGGAAAGTTTTTTTTTGTTTCAAAGGGAATGGAGTATAAAAGTAGTAAGGCTTTCCTAAAACTACAATAAGCACTAGTCAGACCACAGTTGGAATATTGTGAACAGTATAGGGTCCCTTATCTAAGAAAAGATATACTGGCATTGGAGGCAGTCCAAAGAAGGTTCTTTAGGTTGATCCCAGGTATGGAGGGACTATTTTATGAAGAGAGCTTAACTAGATCGGGCTTGTACTTATTGGAATTTAAAAGAATGAGAGGCAACCTCATTGAAACATGCAAGATTCTTCGAGAACTTGACAGCGTAGATGTGGAAAAGTTGTTTTCCCTGATGGGAGACTCTCACACCAGACGGCATAATCTCACAATAAGGGTCACATATTTAAAACAGAGATGAGGAGGAATTTCTTCAATCAGAGGTTTGAGAATCTGTGGAATTCTTCAGTATATAAGGCCTGGAGGGTCATTAAGGGTCATTAAGCATATTCAAGGCTGAGATATACAGATTTTTAATCAGTAAGGGAATCAAGGTCTACAGGGAAAAGGCACAAAAGAGGAATTGAGGATTATCAGTTCAGCCATGATCTCATTCAATAGCAGAGTAGTCTGGATGGGCTAGGCCTACTTTTGTTCCCATGTCTTATGGTTTTATGATCTTACATACTCAAAAATAAACCTTAACTTTCAAAAAGACTTCAAGTATAAGCTGCATTACAATAAATTGTGCAACATATGTGTGCTTCTATGCACTAAGCTGGTGTTGTCACATAGGAGGTAATTGGAAACTTCCCAGTTCCAGTGTTCACATCCCAAATTGAAAAGGGTTACGGCAGTGGATAGCACTTGAGGACCTTATTCACTCCACTCATTTCCACCAACACCCTTCAAGACCCACTCACGCCCCCCAACCCACTTCCACTGGCCATATCCGGTTTGCTGCCATTTTGGGGCCTTTAAATGGATGGCCCATGGAAAACAGATGGGAGCTTCAATAGTTCATCATTTCAGTGTAGCCCATAAATTCAGTTTGCAATTTTCATGGACCAGAGGATACACCACACATCCACTGGCCCTTGACATTGGATGAGCTACTCCAACCAAGTTTGTAAATGCGCAAACAAGTTTGAAAAATGATTTGTTAAAACCCACAGGAACCTTGCAATGTCTGAATTTCTGTTGCCATCACAAGCAACTGCCTTCCTCCAAATTGATTTTTCTGCACCAGTTCCTCAATGGAGCTATCAGTTTTTGTGTCCCTTTCAATTGTTAAAGGTGGGCAGCTCACCAATGGAAAGGTAATGTGGCCTGTCTTTCAAAAAGGTTAGCTAACAAATTGCTAATGTCCATTAGGTGGCAATTGTGGAATTTCGGCACAAATATGTTTATCAACCTTCACTGGTTAAAATAAATATATATTTTCACTTTTGACGGCCAAAATAAAATTTAATTGTACCTGAAGTGATATGAACCCCTTTGTAAGTTCTTTCACTGAATATTCTAATTCTCCTCACCTTGCTTATTCCAGGATTGCCACCTCTCATCAAATGTACAGTGGACAACATTATAATAAATTTGCTGGTTATTATAAAACAAAATATTTCATTGTATTCTTAACTAGTTCCCTCTTTGGATGTTGCTGATAAAAAAATATTCTATACTCCCTTTTATACCAGCAGACCAGAAACTGAAGGATCTCCAATTGAAAACTAATCTTTCTTCTTTCTACATGTATGGATCTATTATCTATTCTAGCATTTACATTATTACTTTCTACAGCCAATTTTTGATATGGTATTTTGTCTTTGCTTTAAGTCTATTGCAGGCACCTGATATTCTGCAGAGATAAAATAAAACAAAAAAAATGCACTTGTATCCTCTTGTTCTGTAACATAAGTTTCTTTGAATTTACCTTATCAATTTGCATCATTATTTTGAACATTTCTAATCATATCTCCTGTAAATCTTCTTCTTCTTCCAATGAAAACATATACAACTACCTGAATTTCTCTTCATAATTCAGAGCCAGAATTATCCTGCAGTTCTATGAATCTCCCCAAGGCATGAAACGTTTTTGAAGACAGGATGCATAAAAACACACATTATATTTCAAATGGGCCATACCAAAGATTTATATGATTCGACTAACTTGTTTCAGCTTACAACAAATGATTTTGAGATGTATCATAGTACTTGTTTTGTTCTATTTACAATGGTCTCATATTGACTGGGCATTTGCAGTGAGTGATCGATAATTACAAATGAATCCTTTTAGTGTTTTCTTGGTCTGCTCATGAAACATTTTCTGTGTGCCCATCTTTCTTTCTTTATTCCAATGTGACCTAAATTATATTTATCCATTTTAAAATGTATTCAAAGTTCCTCAGCTACTTGAATTTTAACATTTTCTGAGCAATTTGTGTGTCACCAAGCTGCCAGATCATGTAACTAACAAAGCTTGTTAATTAAAATGCTTAATTAAAATGCGCAAAGTATGGGCATAAGCGATAAATTGTTCGATTTTTTCGAAATTAATTTTCAAGAAATAAATCTACTGATGCACTGAGATTGCACCTAGATATAAAGCCTAGGCAAATCAGAGTAAGAAAAATGAAAATGAAATAATGAGATCTACAAAGACTGATATGATCCATTCTCTGTAAAGGGTAAATTTTCCAGTCCATGAGTCAATGCTGCAGAGGTCGTACAGGCAATAATAGACTGTAAAGCTGGCTATGATCCAATATAGCTAGAAATGCAGCACTTCAACATTGAGTACAATCTACCGTGAGGCATTTTAGGCATTTAGGCATTTTGTTTTAAAGAAAAGGTTGCAAAGATCAACCCAGAAATTACAGACCAGCCAGTTTGATTTAAATTGTGAGGAAGCTTCTATCAGCAATCATTTGAGATAGAATTAGTAGTCATATGCAGAAAAGAAGAACCAGTGTAGGTTTCTAAAGGGGAAATCATGTTTGACACTCTGAAGAAGAGTCTAGACCCAAAATGTCAGCTTTCCTACTCCTGTGATGCTGGTTGGCCTGCTGTGTTCATCCAGCTCTACACCTTGTTATCTCAGATTCTCCAGCATCGGCAGTTCCTACTATCTCTGACAGTTTTACTGGAGTTTTTTGAAGAGCTAACAGAAAAGATTGATGAGGGTAATGCTGTTGATGTAGTACACATAGACTTTCAAAAGGCATTCAATACAATATCACACAACAGACTTGTAAAAAAGGTTATAGCTCATGGAATATATGGTTAGTAGCAATGTGGATACAAAATTGGTTGAGTAATAGGCAACAGAGAGTAGCAAGTCAATCAATATCTGGATTGGAGGAAGGTTTGTAGTGGAGTTCAAAGTTCACGTGTTGGAACCCTTGCTTTTCCAGAACTATATATTAGTGATCCAGATTTTTGTGCTCAGACTCAAATTTAAAATGTTTGCGAAAGATTGAAAACTTGGAGGCATTGTAAACTGTGAAGAGGACATCACAGAATTTCAAAAGGACATGTAATGAGTAGGTAGCAGATGAAGTTCAATGCTGAGAAGTGTGAGGCAATGCATTTTGGTCAGAGGAATATCGAAAATATAAAAAATAAGGTGTACAAATCTACAGAGATGCAGGAGCAGAGGGACCTGGCTGTATATGTGCACGGATCACTGAAGGTGGCAGAACAGGTGGAGAGCAGTTAATAAAGCAAGTAGTATCTCAGGCTTTATTAATAGGAGCATAAAGTACAAGAGCAATGAGGTTATGTTGAACAGTTACAGAATGAAACAAAGAACTGTGGATGTTGGAAATCTGAAATAAAAACAGAAATTGCTGGAGAAACTCATCAGGTCTGGCAGTATCTGTGGAGAAAAAAAAAGAGTTAATGCTGCAAGTCCAGTGACTAAAGTTCTGAAGAGGGGTCACTGAATTTGAAACACTAACTTTGTTTTCTCTCCATAGATGCTGCCAGACCTCCTGAGTTTCTCCAGCAATTTCTGTTTTGATGTAAGACGTTTTTTTGACGTTAGCTGGAATATTGTGTACTGTTCTGGATGCTAAATTATAGGAAAAATTTGAATGCATTGGAGAAAGTGCAGAAGTGATTGACAAGAATGACTCCAGGGATGAGAAACTTCAGTTTGGACAATATCTTGGAGAGTTTAGGACCTTTTCTACTTGCAGAGAAGAAGACTAAGATGAGGTTTGATAAAAGTTTTCAAAATCATGATGGGCCTTGATTGTGTAGGTAGGGAGAAATTATCCCTACTTAGAAAAGAGTTGAGAATGAGGGGACACAGATTTAAAATTATTTCAGATGCAGCAAATGTGATCTTAGAATTTTTTTCACACAATGAACAGTATTGGTCTGGAATGCTTTGCCAGAAAGCATTGTGAAGCATGGTTCGATTCAAGCATTCAACAGGCCAATGGATGATTCTATTTTGAACAGGAACAATGAGCAAGGGTGTAGGGGAAGGAGCTAGTGCAGGTATGATGGAGAGAATGGCTTCCTTCTGTGCAGTAACAATTCTGTGAATCTGTGAGTTGTTTAAAATAGTCTTAATTAAAAGCAACCACAGTCATCTTTAAACTATTCCTTACTCCAAGATTACAACCTTCACCTATCTGAAGTGAGCTTAATGGAAAACTACAGTAGCAATGTATTTCTCAGGGAGCCCATTTTATTCTTTTCTAAATTAGTTTTCAGTTTTACTGTTACTTTTTAGAACAAGATTTTTTTAACTACCATTTTTGTGAGAGCTATACGTTAATGGTTTTAATATTTTGGAATCAATTTCTTTCCCTTTCTTAACTGTTGAGTATTATCTTTTGATTCAGTAGAATACAAACTGCAGTTCAAAAAGGTTAAGAATTTTTACAGATCAAAGGGTACTGTAAAGAAAAAAGAGGGAGCAAGAAGAAAACGTTAACACACTCCAAACATGTAATGTCAGTTCAGAGGATGGCCTCAAAAAAGTCACAACAAAACACTGCTATAATAATGGATTGATCTTAAAGTATCTCAGATATAATTTTATAATTAAAGTAGTATGAGATCTAGGAGGGTATTCCAGAGAGATTCGTAGACACCACACAATATTATTTGGAAAATATATTTGTGGGTCCTGTTACACCAACTTTCATGATCATTATTTAGATTTTAAATCAACAAACATATTGAATTCAGTCCACTAGTCATAGGCATAATGGGAATGCAATCAATACTCTTTGGTTCTAAGCCCAATACCATAAAGCACCATTAACATTGGACAATTGCATGCAGCCAACTTAAGAACAAAAGAACTAGGAATAGGAGTAGGCAATTCAGCCCCTCGAGCCTGTTCCACTATTCAAAATGATCATGGTTGATCTCATCTCAGCCTCAACTCCACAATCCTGCCTGCTCTCTATAACTTTTCAAAACTCTGCCTATCTGTAAGTTTATTTGGGGTTCAAGTATCCACTGTACTCTGGGGTAGTGAATTCCACAGAGTCACGACTCCTTGAGAGAAGCAACTCCTCCTTATCTCTGTTTTAAATGTGTCATCCTCTCGTATAAATCAATAACCTCTCATTCTAGATCGCCCTATAAGGGGAAACATTTGCTCTATGTCTACTTTATCAAGCCTCCTTAGCATCTTATATACCTCAATGTGATCTCCTCTTATTCTTCTAAACTCCAGCAACTATAGGACTAACCTGTGCAAAGTCTCCACATATAACAGACCTTTCATCTCTTGAATTATTTTTATGAACTGTCTCTGAACTGCCTCCAATACAATTGCATCCATCCTCAAGTAAGGGGACCAAAAGTGTACACAATACTCCAGACATGGTCTCAATAATCCCCTGTACAATTGAAACAACACTCGCCTGCTTTTATACTCCATTTCTTTAAAAATTAGTACCAAATTACCATTTGATCTCCCTATTATCTACTGGACTTGCATGGTAGGTAGCTTTTTGTGACGCTTGCATGCAGTGAACAACGTAACAGTTAATTTAATAGACTAGTAATCCGGATACATTGACTAAGGATCTGTAGACTTGGATTAAATCTTGAAATGGCAGCTAAAGATTTTAAAGTCGCTTATGTTATTTAAATAAAGTCAGGATTTAAGAACGTAGTATTGGTAATGTTGACCAGGAAACTACTCGATGTTGGAAAATGAGGAGAACATCCCAGGATCCAAATCAAACGACAATAGCAAATGCATACATGGTGAACTTGCAACATTGGGCTGCATGCATGCTACTTAGAGAAAGCAGAATTCTAGAGGCTGAGCTAATTGATCAGATCAGGACTCAGTGTAGTGTCATTGAATGTTTACAGCTTGAAGGCAGGCCATTTGACTGGTTGAGTCCACGTCAGATCTTTTGCAAGTCTCACTCTCTTGCTATTCTCAATAATGCTTCTCATTTTGTGATCTTCAGGTGCTTACCAACTTCCTTTTTGATAACCATTGAAATTATCAGCACCATACTGTCAGACAATGAATTACAGATCCTAACCATCTGGTGTGTAAAAAAAATTTCTCATGTCTCCCTGCAATGTTTTGACTAATCACCTTAAAGCTCTAGTTCTCAACTCGTCCACTAATGGAAATGGTTTAGCTCGATCGACTTTGAATGTTCACTTGAAGATTATGAGCACCTCTATCAAATCTTCTCTCAGCAATCTCATCCTTAAGGTGAACTACACCAATATTTCCAAACTATCTTCATAAGTTACATTTCTGACCTATGGAACCATCCTTGTGAACCTTCTTTGTAGCCTTGTTAAAACTTTCACATCCTTTCCAAAGTGCAATGCCCAGCATTGCACAGTGCTCCAGTTGTGGCCAAACCAGTGTTTTATAAAGGTTATCATTACTTACTTACTTCTGTACTGTGTGACCCTATTCATAAAAGCCAGGATCCTGAATGGCATTTTATCCACTTTCCCAATTTGTCTTGTGGCGTTCGATGATTTGTTCATGTATACTAAGGTCTCATTGTTCCTCCACTGGTGCTAAATTGTATAGTTTATATTGCCTCTCATTGTTCTTCTTATCAGATGCATCACTTCACATTTTTCTGCATTAAAATTTCAACTGCTACATGTTTTCCATTTTTCCCATCTATGTCTTCTTGGCTATCATTGTACCCTTTGCAGCCTATCCTACTTCCACGATTTGTGATTTCTACAATTTTTGGAATTTTACCTGTGCACTGAAGTCTATTATTTCAGCACATCAAGAAAAGCAGTGACCCCCTGGAATTCCTCAACATCTCTTCCTCAAGTCCTCAAAATTGTTATTCATCACTATTCTGCTTTCTGTCACTCAGCTAATCTTTATCCATACTGCTACTGCCTTTTATTCCATGGTTCTCAACTTTGCTAACAAGCCTGTTATGTGGCACTTTATTAAATGTCCATTGGAAGTTCATTTACACCACATTAACCACACTAGTCGATCAACCTTCTTTGTACCTCATTAGAAATAGCCATCAGGAAAGTTAAGAATAATTCGACTGTAACAAAATTGTGCTGGTTTCCCTTAGTTCACATTTTCTCAGTTGACATTCCTGCCACATCAAATATGCCTGCTCGTGAACAATCAAACAATTAACAGGATGAAGGCTCCATGAAAAATGTAGAGGTCAAACTTCAGCTATATAAAGTCCTGATTAAACCACACCTAGAGTATTGTAAGCAATGAGAAAAATGGAAAAAGCATTTTTCAGTACCAAGTGATTAGGGTCTTCAATACATTGCCTTAAATTGTGGTGCAAGTAAATTTAATTGTAATTTTTAATAGGGAATTGGATAGATACATAAAGATTAAAAAAAAAACATACAGCACCTTCGGAGAATGGACAAAGAATGCCAGTGTTGCCAGTGATACAACCATTCTAAGAATGAAAAAAATAATGAAGTTATCCACGACAATTGGATTACATTCAATCAGGCTGATTACTTTCCACTACAGTGCCAAGCAACAAAACAAATTCTAACCAGTCCCTTAATATTCAATAGGATTATTATCTTTGTATCTGCCACTTGAAATCCAACTGGACTAGCCAATTAAAAGCTGTGACTAGAAGGGCAATTATGAAGCAAGATATTGTGCAGTTAGTAACTCATTTCCTGACTTCCTAAAGCTTTTACAGCATCTACAAACATAATCCAGAAGCTTGATGGATTAATTTCAACTTGCCTAGTTATTGCAGCTCTAACAACATTCATGAAGTTTGACACCATCAAAACAATGTAGCCTGTTTGATTGGCAGTGATCTGTACCACTTTAAACAATTGGTCTCTCTGTTAGAATTGTAGCTGAAATGTTCATCATTTACAACATACACTGCTGCAATTTGCCAAGATTTTATTGGATGTATCTCTCAAAACCACAAAATCTACCAGCTACGTGGATAACATGAACAAGCACATGGGAACAACTTCACTTCCAACTCCTTTCTACATCACACCATCCTCTTTTGGAAATACACTGCTATTCTTCCATCATCACCGGATTAAACTTCTGGCAATCACCATCAGCAGCACTTTCTCAATGGCAATTACAGATGGCCTTTCATTGGAAGTCTATGTCCTGTGGAAGAGTCAGAAAAATATCCTAGTTGTTTTGGTGGTTGGTAGATCTGATTAATGAATCACTGGAGTTCATATGGTGAATGAGACTCTCATGATGCTGTTAGATAGGCAGTTTCAGGATTCTAACACAGTGACAATTAAGGGTCAATGATATACATCTGAGTGTGGATGGTGCATGATGTGCAAGGTAGTTTGGAGATTGTGATATTCGCATGCACGTGTTGTCATTGTCCTTCTCGGTGGTGGAATTAGCAAGGTTTGGCTGATACTGCTTATAGACACTTGCAAGCTATTGCAGTGCATTCTATCAATTGTGTGCAATGTAGTGAAGGTAAATCCAGTTAATTTCTTTAAAGGTGAAACAACCCTATGACATTACATGAGCTTATGATACTTGGACTTTTAAAATTATACATTGAGTATTACTTCTGAACTGCTTGCATTAATAAACACAAAGAAAAAACAGTTTATTGAAGAAATATCATTGGTCTGATGGTAACTTGCAGATTAAATTTAGTTTTGATTGTTCAAGGGTTGTGGGCATCACTGGTTAAGCTAGTATTTATTGCCCATTCCTAATTGCAATTGAGAAGGTGGTGGTGAGCTACCTTCTTGAAGTACTCACATCCATTTGGTGTCATTTGACCCACAATGCTGTTAGTGAGGGGATTCTTGAATGTCTCAATGATAATTAAGTTTTGGTTAGTTTGGTGTTCCTGTAATATAGAGTTATGGCTCCTTTCCTCTCAAAAAGCTTAGAATTTATCCAATAAATGTTTTTAAAATTATGGAGAATTTGCATGGGGCAGACATAGAGAGTAATTTTAAAATTCAGGGGCCATAAATATAGGAGTCATAAACAGAAGATAGACAATGTCGTGGATAACGTGGAACTTCACTGAAACATATGAAATGTCAATAAATGTGGCTTTCAAAATATGCCTTAAAATTTTGCAGGACACTGCCCCAGAGTTATATTGGCATAGCAGACGGTTTCCCCTGTTAACGCTTCTTGAGTTCAGAAGATCAGTTGGACCGTAACTAATTTTCCACAGAACTTGAGGTACATCTCTGTAGCCCCACAGACATTGAAGATCTGGTGCCTGCAACATACTTCAGGGGTATATTTTTTAGTGAGTTGTCCAATTACAGATTCTTGAATACTAGACATTGATGAATATTGCTTTCGCCTTCACACACAAACTGTTTGTTATTGCCAGAATGCCAATCATTAAGTCATGCTTTATGGTGAAGATCTATTTAAGGTAAGCAATTGAGATCTGCGTGATGTTTATTTTATGTGAATTACTGGGCTGACTAAAATGTTCTTCCTCCATATAAAGTAGTTGTAGTACTGTGTTACCTTTTAGTTTCACATTCTCAGTAGATGAATCATTTGACTGTACTTGTACATTACTTGAACTGGAACATACAAAACTAGAGCTTTTATCAGAATATATATACAAGCACAAATAAAGATTGAATTAAAGTACCCCACTTCTAATACAATCTATTTATGTCATTCAAGAGAACAATTACTTTGCTGGCAGCTGATGCATGCATAAAACAAAACAATTAATATGCTAATAAAAAAACAATGTTTTGATATCCTTGCTAATTCTCTCATAGGTTGCAAGACAGTTCACAAGGTGTTAATGGTTATAATACTCTAATACTAAACACCATTCATATTTCTTAACTTTCTTTTCTCCAGATCTATATCTGCAAATAATAAATAATATCCCACAGGGTAACACTGAACCCAAACCAGTTCACTGTAACAATGATCGGACATTTGTTGAAGAAAGAAAAACAGCAAAACAGCATCAGCATCTGTAGCAAATAATAATTCAATAAGAAACTAATCATGTTTTGGGGAAGATTATATCAATAAAAAACTGCAATACAGTAATAGCTTTTGTACATGTTATGCTCAGGTATTGCAATTCTGCGACTCTTAATGATAGGATCGTTTATGTCAATTTGGTTTATTTTGCTGCATAATGTAAGGAAAATAAGTTAGCTAAATTTTGGGAACAACACGAGAGTGCTTTTCATTCTCTTTGTATCCATTTTGAGCTCTGCTGCATTGTACGCTAGAAGGGAGTTCATTAAAGAATGCCATTCATAGTTTATCCTTCACAAAATTTAACCACTGAAAACGGAATGGCAACATTTCCAACATTAACAAGCTTATTACAGGAAGCAATATTCCCTCAGAAAGAAATTGCCATAATGATTTGCAAATTCTGTTAATGTAAAGAACTTGAATGGAAGCAAGTTAAATTTAATCAAACTAAAACTAGACTCTATAGTTGAAAATCAGTTTCAAAATTTCATGTATAATTATTTACATCAACCGATCGAGGTAACTGGACATTACTCTACTACCAAGACGCTCCTGCTGGTAGGAACAGTTTTATCACTTACCCACAGGCCACTATCTTTCCATTCTTGTAAGCGAAGAATGTATGGCGTTCTCCACAGGCTACCTGGTTTACTCCCGAAGAACTGGCTCCTTAGCAAGTGTAGCTCCAGCTAAAAGGATAACTTGGACTAAGATTTAGAGCTTTATAAGCTTTGACACACTCCCCCCAATTGCTTTCTTGTAGTCCCCCTTGTGCCATTAGAAAATGGCACCATTATCTTAGCACAAAGCAGTGCTAGCTTTATACCAATGCTTGTAAGTGCGAGTGTGTCACAAAATACAGGTCATCATAATGTGCTTGTTAGCTTGTCCAATCTATGGCAATCACTTCAGTCCCAAGGGTTGAAAGACACAAGACGCAGGGAAAAATGGGAAGTAAATGCTGAAGAAAGATCAATACTGTACTGTGAAACAAGAAGTGTAGGCTATTTACTTTTCATTGATCTGATGATGCAAGAGAAACACCTCGGACCTGGCATTCAATTGAGGGAATACGTCTTCTGTTTGTTTCACCTTAAGGTCAGCTAAAGCAAAACAAATTAGATGAAAAATATTGTTTCTGAAGAGAAAATCTATTAATCAACATTAGTGTTAAATGGAAAAGTGAAAACATTCATGAAATCCAAGTAAATAAATTCCACGCTACTGATGTCAACCATTTTACACATTACTTTTGGGAATATGATTAGTACCATAATATATGATGTAATTTAAAGCTCACCTCCCTGGCCTTGTTGGCCTGTATTTTTCTTTATTAATCTGGTTAATACATACATTTCTGCTCATGAATAAATGTTAAATATAACCTACAAATGTCATGTCTTGCATTTTAAGAAAACCCCTCAGTATTCCTCTAAAATAAGGCAATTGCTTTTACGCTTTCAGAGCATTAGGTCAGAATCCTAATTAAGGTCAGAATTCTAATTATTACCTTTCACTGGCCAACAGTTAACTGATAACTTCACTCAGTCATGTTCTGCCTGAAGGCAGGTCTTTGGCTCGTTGTCTGCTGATGCTGCATTCTAAGCTGCACTCTTGGCAATTTTTGGCAGCGATGGTTTGCCATTTCCTTTCACTCTTAGGGGCAATGTGAAACACATGCTAGCCAAATAGACAAATACATGAGCTGGGATCCCAATTAATAACTTACTGCATATTTAGTTATTCCTTGGAACTCCGTACCAAATGTTAATGCTTCGACCAGTAAATCTGGGCATCGCCAAACTAAGGAGTTGGAGATTTCTCCTACATTGTATTTGATTGGCAAAGGAGTACGTATAAAGAATAACCAATAACAGACAAGAGAAAAGGTAAACTATTCAAAACAATTTTCATTCGGTATTTTTTCCATTGCCACTTATTTCTCCTGAACTTGAAATATTTAAACTCCTTCAATCAAAATAATTCCTCAAAGTTTCCCGTGGGTGAAGATTTCTTAGCCCAGGCAATGTTTGTAAAGTGGGTAAAATTAAGGTTATTGAATCTTCTACATCAAGTGTTGTTTGAAATGTATACAATATGAAAATAATATAGAACGAGTAACATCTGTGCAAAAGAATAAGAATTCTACTGACTGAGAGGGCCTAAGCTGTTAGTAATCAGGGGTCATATCTTACTGGCTATTTTTTTTAAAAATGGGCATTAAACACAAATTCTATATACCCACAAACCGACAGTCATCACCACTTGTTACCTGAGATTGTGAAAGATGAAAGCAAATTTTATGAACTGTATTAAACAAGTGCTTTTCAGATCACTCTGTTCATGGGCCAAAGAAAGAAAGGATGGTAAAGGACATTCATAAGATGTGGCACAAAGGAAGAAGATCTTGCCCTCAGATAACTATACAACCTGAGAATGGGCAACTATTGCCTGTATGATTCTGTATATTAATGCTAGAAATGTGACAGTTCTCCAGTAGTTCAAATACTGAAGGCTTGTGCAACCACATGCCCCTCCCATCCCGCAAGAGATACTTTGCCGCAAAATGGTACAACAACTTGTTAAGGGCTTTGAGGAAAGGAACACTAAAAAAGAAAGCAAGTGATTTTATGTGCTCCATGATGAACAGAAATTAAAGTTGTTGATAATGGTACTGACATTTGAGAAGGAGATGGAGATTTGGTGAGAGTGGAAATGGAGAGAGAATTAGTTTAAAAGCTATATCAGATTAGAACAACGTAGGTACAAAATTGATGAGGAAACATGTTGGGAATATGTTGGAACAACTGAAGGATCTTTTAAAATAAAATGAATAAGAGAAGTTCCATTTAAAATAAACAATTGCAGAAGCACAAAAATGAGCAGCAGATATGAAGTAGGGATGAGGTGGTTATTATTGGTAGGATTAAAACCAAAGTGCATGATAATCTTGAAATGAGTGCCATAATTATGCTTGATTTCTTCTATATTATTCATTGTTACACAGAGTAAGGAGGTAAGGGGAACTGAGGATACAGATGAGAAAGTTGAGATGCTATGGAAACTAACAACCCAAGACTGAAGGTCGAGATAACCTCTGCATGAGGTTGAAAATTATTGCGTGCAGAAAAATCTGTATTTTTGAGAAGTTCTTTGGGTAATTGAAATAATCTTCTCCCTTGAATATGGTCACATTCGGTACATGAATACAGATAAGGTCTGACCATGCCATTGCTGTACTCTTGCTTTTTGTGACAACATACCTCTACAATCTAGAATTTTCATCACAGGCATAAATGCAAAACAACAGAATGGAGGGCCTGTCAGTGGAGCAAGATTTGTGAGACAACAAGGTGCAGGGCTGGATGAACACAGCAGGCCAAGCAGCATCATAGGAGCAGAGAGGCTGACGTTTCGGGCCTAGACCCTTCATCAGAAAACCAGTCCAGCTCGTCCCTGCCTCCCTAACCTGTACTTCCTCCCACCTATCCCCTCCTCCCACCTCAAGCCGCACCTCCATCTCCTACCAACCAACCTCATCCCACCCCCTTGACCTGTCCGTCCTCCCTGGACTGACCTATCCCCTTCCTAACTCCCTACCTACACTCACCTTTACTGGCTCCATCCCTGCCTCTTCGACCTGTTTGCTTCCTCTCCACCTATCCTCTCCTCTATCCCTCTTCTATCCGCCTCCCACTCTCTCCCAATTTATTTCACAACCCCCTTCCCCTCCCCCTTTTCTGATGAAGGGTC
>NC_063334.1:84776488-84784424 GCF_021869965.1 Rhincodon typus
CCCGCCCCCCTGACCTGTCCGTCCTCCCTGGACTGACCTATCCCCTTCTTAACTCCCTACCTACACTCACCTTTACTGGCTCCATCCCTGCCTCTTCGACCTGTTTGCTTCCTCTCCACCTATCCTCTCCTCTATCCCTCTTCTATCCGCCTCCCACTCTCTCCCTATTTATTTCAAAACCCCCTTCCCCTCCCCCTTTTCTGATGAAGTGTCTAGGCCCGAAACGTCAGCCTCTCTGCTCCTATGATGCTGCTTGGCCTGCTGTGTTCATCCAGCCCTGCACCTTGTTGTCTCGGATTCTCCAGCTCTGCAGTTCCTACTATCTCTGATTCAAGATTTGTGAGTTGCCTTCCCATTAATTCTTCCCCGCACCGAAAGAATCTATGCAAACCTGCAGGCCCAAGTTTTTCCACTAACCTGGTAAATTGCAAATTACTCTACATTGTATTTTGCTCTGATCCATTGTTTATGAATTTAGAAGTAGTTGAGTTGAGCAGAGTTTGAAATTGTGTTTGTGCTCACAAAGACAGTATATTTTTGCTGACAGATTTAAAACATTAATACTTTTGATCCTTCTTTAGTTTGTGTATGCACTCTGTTGCAAATGTCTCTAGTGAGGCCATAACCATAGTAAATGCAAAAAATGTGATGTTTCTGAGTAAAATTCAGCTGAAAAAGGTGAGTGTGATGTGGAATTGATTTTCTCATTGATGCGTGCCTTATACTGAAAAGGTTGGGAACTCCTGGCCTGGAGGACAGCAGGGCAGTGATCACTCATCTGACAACTATTCCAGCATGGGAGACATCCTCCATGCATATTGATAAAAGCACTTGCTCACATCGCAGACAATAATGCAATGACTGAAAGGAGGGAGTGGTGAATGTGTAAAGAAACCGACTGTACTGATCTCCAACAGAATCAATACTGATATTTTTCTTAACGTTCAGGTTATCCTATAAGAAACAGCAGCAGAATCAGGTTGATACAGGTATCACAAACCATTTGCTAAATCCTAGGTGTAACTGTACTTGAGCAGCATTCAGTCAATGGAATGCATATAGCTCCCAAATCTAGAAGCCTCTCTTAACCCATTCTCTCTATCAGAAGTCACATGACAGCAGGTCATAGCCCAATAGGTTTATTTGAAATCACAAGCTTTTGGACCGTAGCTCCTTCATCAGGTGAAGTGACAGAGAAGCACACAGAACACAGAATTTATGGGCACAGAGAGATCAAGGACAGAGATATCAAAAGATTATACAAATAGTGTGAGTTGAGTGCAGAATAATAGGTCCTTTCAGGTGATCTGAAGTGTTACCAGTCTGATTAGAGTGTCAACAGCTGAATAAGAAGCAAAGGGATGACCTATAATCTGATTAAATGAGGCAGAGAGATAATTACAAAATATTAAAAATAAGGTGGTGCTGGAGACAAACTAAATGACTGCAAAAACATGATGGGTATAAGAGTCGCATGCTGGCAATCTGACCAAAGTAATAAGTAATCCAAATCTGTACAAACTAATTAAGGTAGAGGGATCATAACAATTTATCCAGGTGATGGTGACAAAACAGGACAGTAAGGAAGATTTTACAGTTACAGAAAAGTGCAGTGGGGTCACATGTAGCGTGACATGAACCCAAGGTCACGGTTGAGGTCGTCTTCATGGGTACGGAACTTGGCTATCAGTCTCTGCTCGATGATTCTGTGTTGTTGTGTGTCTCGAAGGCTGCCTTGGAGCATGCTTACCCAAAGATCAGAGGCTGAATGTCTTTGACCGCTGAAGTGTTTCCCGACTGGCGATTGTTGCACGGTGTCCATTCATCCATTGTCACAGCATCTGCATGCTCTCGCCAATATACCATACCTTGGGGCATCCTTGCTTGCAGCATATGAGATAGACATCATTGGCAGAGTCACATGAGTATCTGCCATGTACGTAGTGGATGGTGTTCCCATGTGTGATGGCAGTGTCCATGTCAATGATTTGACGTGTCTTGCAGAGGTTGCCATGGCAGGATTGTGTGGTGTTGTGGTCGATTTTGTCCTGAAGGCTGAGTAGTTTGCTGCGACCAATGGTCTGGCACCCCATCGCACTGTTCTGTAGGATCATTAACTCTGATTTTTCTTCACAAATGCTGCCAGACTTGCTGAGCTTTTCCAGCAGTTTCTGTTTTTGTTCCAACATTTTTTTTTCTCTTGCTCTGGGCTCCATCTCCTATCCACTCACTCCTTCTCCACCACCGCATCATCAGCATCATTAGCGCTTTTTCCTAACTACTATCTGAAGCAGTGTCACTGAATTCAAAACATTCACTATGTTTTCTCTCCACAAATGCTGCCAGACCTGCTGAGTTTCTCCAGCAATTTTTGTTTATTCATTTGTTTCAGATCTCCAGTAGTTCTTTGTTTTATTCAATCTTTTTGTAACCACTTGTGTCCTCTTCACAACTTATTTTCTGACCTTTCTTTATGTCATCAGCAAATTTGACAAAAATCCCATCTATCTCTTCATCTGGGCGTCGAATTTTCTATCCATGCCAAGATGCCCCGCCACATGAGATCTTATTTTCTGCAGTAACCTTTGATGTGGTCCATTATCAAATACAATTATATCTTTTCTTTAAACTAGGAAACAAAACTGTGCACAGTACTGCAGATGTGGTCTCACCAAAGCCCTGTATAGCTGCAGTAAAACTTCTCAACTTAATATTCGATTCCCTTTGCAATGAATAACAATATTGTATTTGGTGTGTATATTACTTGTTGTACCTGCATACCAACTTTCTGTGATTCATGTCCAGGAAATTCAGATTCTTCTGTACTAGTGAGTTCTGCAATCCCTCTTCTTTTAAGTAATATCTTGTTCATTTAGAATTTTTCCTAACAAGTGTCCAAGTTCACAGTTTCCCATGTTATGCTTCAACTGACAAATTTTACCAACTCATATCTTGTCTATTTCTGTTTGCAGAGTCTCTGTCTGATTTTGACAATTACTTTCCTATCTCTTTTGGTGTCATTGGAAAATATAGTGACCTCACATTTGAACCCTTCATCAAAGTCCAAAAGCCAATGTCAAATTTGTAACAGGAATTTAGATCACCAAATTCCCAAGCAAAGCAAATCCAGGTTTTCTGAAGGAGGGTCCCGACCCGAAACGTCAGCTTTCCTGCTCTTCTAATGCTGCCTGGCCTGCTGTGTTCCTCCAGCTCCACACTGTGTTATCTCTGACTCCAGCATCGGCAGTTCTTACTATTTCTGTGCATCCTAAGCCTTCCTTTCAATCAATTTAGACCTATGCGTAGTCAAGCAACTGAGATGGTACCAAGAGAACATAGAAAGGATGTTTCCTCATATGGGGCAATCTAGAACGAGAGGTCATAAGTTTAGGATAAGGGATAGCAGATTTAAAACAGAGAAGAAGACAAATTACTTCTCTCAAAGGGTCATGAATCTATACAATTCACTATGCCAAAGTGTGGAGGATGCCAAGACATTGACAATTTAAAGAGCAGATAGAAATATTTTTAATGAGTAATGGATTGAAGAGTTATGGAGACTGGGTAGGAAATGGGAGTCGAACCCTGATCAATGATGGAGCAGGCTCAAAGGTCTGAATTGCCTATGCCTGTTCCTAGTCATTATGTTCTTATGAACTCTTCCACGCAGTCAATGTGCATCGATAAACGGGAATAAGGCTCTGAGAAAATTATTGCTTGATATTTTTAATATTGCAGTATTATTCAGACTTGCTACCAGATTTAGTCCATGCTTCAGCAATAGTCTGTTTAACTTGTGTGTCAAGTGAACACTCTTCTGTCTGTTCAATAATGTCAGGATCAAAGACATGCCATTGGTACAGCAGACACAAGCAACACCACTGTGCGGAAAACTGTGGTATTCAATGTACACAAAGTAACTTCCCACAAAGTACAAATGTTGTGAAATATTTAGGTAATCTTGCAGTTTGCAGACGACACAAAGATAGGTGGAGGGACAGGTAGTGTTGAGGAATTGTGGAGGCTGTAGTTGGACTTGGACATGCTGTCAGAGTGGATAAAGAAGTGACAGATGGAATACAATGTGGGTGTGTGTGGTAATGCACTTTGGTAGGGAGAATAGAGGTGTAGACTATTTTCAAAATGGGGAATGGCTTTGGAAATTTGAAACACAAATGGACTTGGGACTACTAGTTTAGGATTCTCTTCAGGTTAGCATGTAGGTTCAGTTGGCAACTAGGAAGGCAAATGCAATGTGTGCATTCATTTTAGGAGGGCTGGAATACCAAGAGTAGAAATGTACTGTCGAGGCTGTATAAGACTCTGGTCGGACCACATTTGGAATACTGTGAGCAATTTTGGGCTCTGTATCCAAGGAAATAAGTGTTGGCAATGGAGAAGTTCCAGAGGAGGTTTACAGAATGATCCCAGAGAATGAAGGGTTTGTCATATAAGGAGCAGTTGAGCCTTTATTCGATGGAGTTTAGAAGGTTGAGGGGGGAGTCTGACTGAAACTTACAGAATACTGGATAATTGCCTGGTTAGAGTGGAAACGGAGAAGATGTTTTCACTAGTCAGAGAGATTAAGACCTGAGGGCACAGCCTCACAGTGAAGGGGCAACTCTTTAGAACTGAGATGAGGTGGAATTTCTACAACTTGAGAGAGGTTAATTTGTGAAACTCATTTCTGCAGAGGGCTATAGAGGCCAAATCATTGACTGTATTTAAGACAGAGATAGATAGGTCCTTGACTGCAAAGTGATTAAAGGTTACAGGGAGAAGGCAGGAGAATGGGTTTGAGAAACATATCAGCTATAATCGAATGGCAGAGCAAAATTGATGGGCTGAATGACCTAATTCTGCTCCTATATCTTATGGTCTTAAAGTCTTATAGTCTCTTTTACAGATATGTATTGAAAAATATATTGCTGACTACTCCGTGGTAGCCTTCCATCTCATAAATCAATGGTTTGCGCACTGATGGCCAAACATTTATTAAACATTGCATGGTAAATGTCAGGTTCTCACGCTGACTTGACAACCTCTGCTGCATTTGCTACACAGACAAACAATGTGCCAAAAAAATGTACAATTCACTGGCCTTTATTTTCTCTGGACCGATACAAACTTGCAACAATATGCACCTCAAATTTCCATATAACTGCTCTTGTTGATTCACTGCAGAATTTAAAAAATGCAGAATGACTCAAAGGTTTTGTCAGCATTCACCATGAAGGAAAATATTTAGCATCGACAAGAACTTGTACCACACAATGAGTCCTTCTAAAGATGTGAGAATTCAAAGCTTCTGAGAGAACATTACACTTGAAGATCACCACAAGAAATTCCAGCATAATCAATTTTCCTTTGTGGAACAATGATTCATCAGAGTTAATATTGCTGATCCACCATTTTTTTTATCAGCAGACCTCCAAGAATAACTTAAGGTATACTACTGGGGAGAGATAGCTTTCTCAGCTAGAATGTAAAGGAAGGGCAAACTAATTAAAGGCCTATTGTACAGAGCCAGGCTAGCATGAGTAACAATCTGTGGTGCAATAAAAATGAAACAAAGGACCCTTTGCTCCCTCTCAGAATCTATTCTTCTCAACCCACTTACAAACATTCTCTCACTATTCAACTACCAAAACCATCACACCCTGATCCTCTCCTCAACCATTCCCAACCCACCACCCCCCCCCCCCCACCCCCATAGCCCTTCTCCTGGAATCGCAGAAGGTGTAATATCTGTCTATTTTCTTCCACCGCCCTCAGTATCCTACACTCCAAACACACCTTCCAGGTGAAGCAGGATTTACCTGCATTCTGCTCAATCTAATCTACTGTATTCATTGCTCACAATGCGGTCTCCTTTACATAGTGGAAATGAAGCGCAGACTGGGTGTTGGTGGCATTCTGTCCGCAAAAAAGACCCTGAGTTTCCAGTTGCCTTCAATACACCACTATATTTCCTGGCCATCATCTGTGTCTCAGGCTTGCTGCAGTGCTCCAGTGAAGCTTAATTCCAACTGAAAGAACAGCACCTCAGTTTCCACTTGGGAACTTTGCAGCTTTTGGGCCTCAATATAGAGTTCAACAATTTTAGGGCTTGAGCACAGTCCCACAGCCACACAAACCAAGCCTTATCACGACAGCTGCTAGCACATGTTCTCCACAAAAACTAGTAGAATTTATCACTCATAACTGCTGTCTCCCATTTTGTGTTGTCACTCTGCAATGAAACTGGAGTGTCCTCTCTGAGTGCAGGATTTAGCAAATCTTCTCTGGTCAAGTCCAAAGCATTACATCTGGCACCAGCTTATGTATAGGAGTTACGACATGTTAGACATCAGCTCACATCTGGGCCTTAGATTTCGTATGTCTAGGAAATAAACTTCTCCAAGTTCTGCTTTTGCCTGGGCTGAAAGGGTCTTAGTTTCCATGTGTCACTACAAGGAGGCAAAACTGAGAACTGGAGAGGATGTGCACAGACAGGGAATTACTTTTTTTTACACATTGCTGTTTTTCAGTGATGTAGGCTGAACATGAGAAGTAAATTAGCACACACAGTGGAAATCATGTTAAGTCTCTTTGCCCGTGTCCTGAAATGTCACACTAATCTATTGGACACACCAACAGTGCTACAGCGCCTTCTGTGTTCATTAGAAAAGGCAGAAGCAACTTTGGTTTAACATCTCATTCAAAAAAAACTGCACCTCCAACAATGTTTTTATACTTTAAAAGGTCAACTGAAGTCCTTGAGTGGAGTTCAAACTCACAGTCATTTACAATATTCTATCCACATCAACAAGTGGATAATTCCAATGAATAGCATATATTTTGGTGATCTCAGTAACGTTTGTTTCAAACTAGGAATTTACTTGGATGGGAAAATCTTTGTGATATTTATAATAGCATGCCTGAACTTGAGTGTAGAAGTTGCTCACGAGCATTTGATTATTTTGTTGACTAATTGTGATTTTATTTGAATTTTCTAGAATACCATGAAACTGAAATCCTTCCCAATATCATTTCCTGCAGCCCCCCTTGGAATACCACAGGAATCAGTGCTGGGACCACAATTATTTACTATATATTGGTGACTTGAATGAGGAAGGTAAAGGCACTATCACCAAACTTTCTGATGCAATAAACGTAGCTAAGAGGACAAGTAACAAGGATGACAAGTAGAAAGATGTGCTGGCATTGAATGCGGTCCACAGGAAGATTGCTAGATTTGGATTAGGGTTGGGGTGACTTCCTTATGAGTAGAGGGTGATTAGGTTGGGCTTCTACTCATTGGAGTTTAGAAAAGTATGAGGAGGCCTTACTGAAACATACAAGATTCTTAGGTTAGATGTGGAGAGGTTATTTCCTCATGTGGGAGAGCACAATCTCAGAATAAGGGTTGCTCATTTAAAACCAAAATGAGGAGGAATTTTTTTTTCAGGGAATTGCCAATCCTTAGAATTCTTTACCACAGAGCACTATCATGGCTAGGTCATTGAGTACATTCAAGGTTGAGACAGATAGATTTTTAATCAGTGAGGCAATCAAAGATTATGGGGATAAGACAAGTAAAGGTGGGGATTATCAGTTCAGCTATGGTCTCATTGAATGGCAGATGTACGATTAAGCAAAAATGCCCATATTCTACAATACTGGACCAAGGCCCTGGGCTTTTCTAACATCTAAAATACCGGACAAAAGCCTAAGCTCAGGCTGTAACAAATACACACAGACTCAGAATGATTTCGGTCTGGGACCATTGTTCAGCCCAAAATCCAATTTACACCTTCACTATAAGAGAACAATCAAACAAACGTAACACTCTAGTCTGAAATAACAAGGTGTAGAGCTGGATGAACACAGCAGGCCAAGCAGCATCAGAGGAGCAGGAAGGCTGACGTTTCGGGCCTAGACCCTTCTTCAGAAA
>NC_063334.1:84784824-84828799 GCF_021869965.1 Rhincodon typus
GTCAGCTTTCCTGCTCTTCTGATGCTGCTTGGCCTGCTGTGTTCATCCAGCTCTACACCTTGTTATCTCAGATTCTCCAGCATCTGCAGTTCCTACTATCTCTAGACTGAAACTACTTTTACACCTCAGGCTACTTAACCCAGACCTTATGGAACCTATACAGATACAGAAGGGTCCAGACCCGAAACGTCAGCTTTCCTGCTCCTCTGATGCTGCTTGGACTGCTGTGTTCATCCAGCTCTACACCTTGTTATCTCAGCTATCAGACTGTCAACTTCAATCAATACTTATTCAGAGAGATATTGGGCATTCAACTTCAATCAAAATCTATTTACACATACACGTTAACTACTGGGAACCCAATTGACTTCACCAATAACACAATAGCAACACAGATTTGAGAGAAGAGGGGAAAACGTCTGTATAACTGCTAGCCCTGATCTTACCTGGGAGAGAACCTTTTTCAACAACAAGCTTCTGCAAAAAGAGTTATCCCCACAGCTACCTCCAGAAGAGGGACCGCAAACAGCTATCTCCCCGAGAGCACTTACCCGGCAGTTATTCTCAGGAGGCGTTCCAAACAGCGATCCGAAGAATAGAATTTCTGAAGAAGGGTCTAGGCCCGAAACGTCAGCCTTCCTGCTCCTCTGATGCTGCTTGGCCTGCTGTGTTCATCCAGCTCTACACCTTGTTATCTCAGATTCTCCAGCATCTGCAGTTCCTACTATCTCTGAGCTAATTCCAGCAGCTATTTCCAGAGCTATCTTCAGGAGGGGGATCCCGACAGCAATTCCAAAACACAGGCCTGTTCCACAGCTGGGGAGCCAACAGCAACCGATCACAACCAGCAGACCTAAGAACCGGCAACCTTCGAAAAACACTGACCTAACTGAAGCCACGAGGCCTCAGACACCTCCTGAGGTGAAAACTGGGCCCACACAACCGCTGCAAAGTAAGGAAAACCAAGTCCTCACCGGATAAATCCACTACGCGTCCTGCCTCATGAGTGGACTTAATCCAGACTGAAGGCCTACATAGTCCGAAGTCTTCATCGAGGCACTGGGTACAGCAAGTGAGAACAGTCAGCTATACTTCAAGATCGCATTTTTCCCAGTGGTGAGCTTAAACTGTTTGAGATCCCAAAATTTCTAACCCAGCTGGCAGGGAGGGGAAGGCGGGTAGTGACAGTGCGGGAACCCCAAGGGTAGGAAGTCTGATTAAAGTTTCTGTGATCAAAACTGCTGTTTAGCTTCTAAGAGCATTCAAGCTGTGTTTAATCTTAATAATAACCACTGGCCTCTGCGTAGTTGATTGTGTCAATTTCACTGTTTATTACATTTGCCTTTATTTCTTGTATTATACTTTTTTTTTGTATTTAATAAACGCAGAGATTCTTTTACCCTGAAACTCCTGTCGACTGCCTTCTTCATTCTATATCCCTAAATAAGTCCACTGTCAGAGCCAGAGATCCGGGGGTGATTTGCACCTGAAAATCAGCAAATTACTGATCGCAAACGGGAACCCTACACAGAGTGTACTCAATGGACTGAATGGTCTACTTTTGCTCCTACATTTAATGGTCTATGGTCACCATATCCTTAAACCAATATCACTACAAATACTGAATGTAAGTATATTTAATAGAACACAGCGCAAACATTCAAGGTAGGTAGCATATAATTTCCTGCAACATACTTGTTCAATAATGAACATTTGGTACAAAACAATAGAAGAAACATTTAAAAGAAATAAAGAACAAAAGAGTACATTTACTCATCAGCAGGTTAGTGTATTTGAGAGGTTCTGTGGCAATTGCACTTTGCTGTGACCCAAGTAAAAGTTCTGCTCCCCAAACTTTTGATTTCTTGAGACTATTGATTCAGCATCAAACACAATAATACTGCCTATCACACCTGATAGTAAATCTAACCCTAAGTGACCTACAAACACATTGGGGACACAGAAACCAAGAGACAAAGAAGATGATTGATTATCACAAAGATACTCTGTGGTTAAAAGTATTTTAGATCAGAATTTTATTTTTCTTTATAAAATAGTAACTTTCATATTTGAAGTTGTAAACCTTTGAAATGTTGAATAAGTGAGTTTATTTTTCAAAACGTTTGAAAACTTTTCTCTGTGACTTTCATTATTCCCCTTGTCAGAAACATGTGAAGAGGATAACAATGAATATAAACAGCTTCAACATTTCAGTTTGGATTTGAATACATAAGTCAAACATCTTTATGAAAATGTTAATTTCATTTGAACAAATTAAAAATCTCTGAAAGAATTGATGCCAAAAATATTAATATTGCTCAGGCCATTTTTTTCCCATTTAGCTTTTAGGAAAATTGAAATGTATACATCTCTTTCTTTGGTTCCATATAGAGATTTTTTTAACATTTTCAAAAACTTAGTCAGCTACTTAGAAATTGGTCTTCATGAATTTAGCAATGGGCCTGACACCAACATAGTTTAGGAGCAAATTATGCCACTGCTAAACTGCTAACCTTTACATTATTTTATGTCTAAAACAACCTATGTATATGCGAAGTGTCAAAATGCAACAGCCAATAACATTGCATTGACGATTGACAAAAGGATTATATTACTTTACTTTTATTAAAAGCCATGAAAAGATTTTAATTTATTGATCCAGGTTGATTCAGGGTAAGAACTTATCCAAAGCACCCAACTGAGATAACACTCACAATTGGAAAAACAGTGGCTGAAATCCTGTTTTGCCATTCCAATCAGCACGGTCTCCACCAGGCACAAATCTCAGAATGTAGAATAGCAGCAATGAATAAATGTGGATACTAATGGAGACCAAGTGATGTGGTAGTAGTTTATGTAATTTATAACTAAACTTCCAAACAGTGAAAACCAACTTTTGGTTTCTTTTGTGCTGTGGATTTAAAAATAAGAAAAGATACTGCATTGAACTATGGGACTCAAGAGACGGTGTAATTTTTAAAAAATATATTACTGGAACTGATGCCTCATTCAAGCAATGGGGATGGATGTTAGATTTTTCGACTCTATGGGTGTGTGTTCACACCAGTTTTCTAATATAAAACAACTTCATGGGTAAATGGCTGCAGCTTTGAGTTTGGGCAATAGAGCAGAAACATCCAGCGTGTGAAGGAGAAAACATTTCTCTCACTGTGCTTTCTGGGTGGAAAAGTGAAAGAAAGTCTCAAGCAGTTAGCTACTCTCTGCAAATTTCCTTCTTAAAAAGAAAAAAGGGGGATACCAACTTCAGAGACAATGAAAGTGCAAATCCTCAACCACTGAATGAGGGCTTCAGAATTGGGGTGTCCACAACAATGCATACTTCTCAAAGAGTTAAAAAGAATTGGAGGAGAACAGAAGGAAAACATTCCATCGGTGCCTATAATTTAAACTGATGCCAGACTGTGCTTCACTGACATTTTCTTTTTATTTTTCCCACCCTACCTGTAATATTCCCTTGTCTCTTTGTGTGTCTGTCTGTAAGTGTTTTCTTTATAAAAGTGGTAGTTTATGTTGTAGAGAGTTATAAATTAATAATTCGTGTTTCATTTCTGCTCATAGTTAAAAAACAATTTGTTTGCAATAAATAGCTGTTTCCTTGTTAGGTACAGAAACCTGCTGCATTTTTCCTTTTTGCTTGGATTCACCAATGAGGTACATTAGGGAATTTGACTGGTTTGATTGAATATTTTCACATTTGTGATGGCTATGGGAATAATGAGACTTGATTTCTAGTACATTACCCCAATGAGTTGTGATATTATTAGAATTATTATTACCAATTTTATATTCAATAGTCACTCTTTTTTGTTATAGCCATAATAACACTCTGAACCCAAGTGAGATTCCATAGAGACTCTCCCTACAGGATTCCAGTAGTGCTGTACTCAATGCCTATACTTAACTGCATTGGAATTTTCCCGGCAGCAGGGCAAGTTTTGGGAAGCTTCCCTACCTGATTGCTAACTGAAGTACTTAGGTGACTAATTAATGACCACTTAAAGCCTTCATCCCTATAGCACTACTTTTATATCAGCAGATTGGAGTACCCATGTTATGTTCTAAAGCTGCTAGATAAAGCCTGGCAGCCTAGCTGGAGGCTGGCATATGCCCCTACCGTTTGACTATTCAGTCTCTCCCCAACAGAAATGGCCACACCTACAGGGCCAACACCTCTACAAAAAAGTTCAGCCCACAATCCTGACTGGTGAGTGTGAAAGTTCAGTGGTAACAAGTTGAAATAAAGAAATGATCTTTTACATTGAATTGAAGTTCAGGTCAGAGTGAATGGAGAAATTCACTCTGGTGGGGGTAGAACTGAGGCTCAAATTCAGTGGCCATGGAAGGGAAGTGCAGGGTCTTTGGAGGGTGGCGGGGACACAGTTGGGTCTTAATTGGGTGATAGGATGGTTTAGGTCCAGAGTGAGTGAATGGGGTACAGTTCCAGATCAGAGGGAGAAACGGAGAGGTTGTGTGGCAGGGTGTGAGTCTAGAGAGGGACACATCCTGTCTTAAATGTTCTTGCTGCTCGACCACATCCTCTTCATCAGATAAGCAGTGATTTACTCATCTGAATTTACCGAATTCAAGGGCCTCTAGAACACTATGCAGAAAGGAAAAAACAGCTGGGAAATGACACAAACTGGTCTCAACCATCTTCAAAATGGAGCTGCAGAATGACAATTCATTTCTAACACTGACTGTTTGGTTTCCTTTTGAGAGTGCAGTGATATTACGACTACAGCACTATCTCCCTTTCTAGGGTAGACGTGGTGGTGTTGATCTATGAAAATGAATTGGATTGCTAAGACCCAGTGTCCGTTTCCTCTGAAAATGCTTATATTTTGATGTGGAGACAGACACATTTTAGATAAGTGGAAGTAGGAACGGTTACGGTAGTAAGGTAGAGAAACGGCATTCAGATACACATCAACCATCATCTAACTGAGTGATGCAAGAGGCTTGAGGTACTCAGTAGTTTATTCCCATTCTATTGTTTCTATCTTAGATCAAATAAAGTTACTCATATTACATTTGGATCTCAGCATACCTAAACATTGGAAGAAAGATCATAAAGTCGAGCGGCAGAATTTTTAACAATGTATCAGAGAAAGGATTATTTTATTTCCCTCATTATTTATTTGAAATTCCTTTATACTCAATATAATATAATTTCCAATGGAGCATAATTAGCATCGAGGAGGCAGCAAGTAGGAACTTTCATTAATCAACTCCCATTTCTGTGCAGCACATCTGCAAGCGCTATCATCAGTCAGGAGCATTTCAGAGCAGTATGCATAAAGAACTTAAAATGAAAATTGTGCAGGCTGGCAATTAACTATGAACCAGGAAATAACTAATAATCTGATTAGAGATAGAAAGCATAACAGAACACTGGACCATAGTCCACAAGCACCACCTGAACTGTCTGTAAGTAAGACTTCAGAGACAGCAAGACTGACTGCTTATAAATAAGAACTAAAAGCAGTCATATATGAAAAATTCGGGAAGTTTGGTAAAGGGCCAGCTATTCTAAATTTGCTTAATCTGTATTAATTGGGAAAAAGAGAAACCTTTTCTATGTCAGTAGTCATTATTGTGAGAAAAAAATGAGTGCAAAGCGTCACATAGCAAATAAGGACAAGTGGGAGGGAAAAGAATGTGAATAGTGGAAACCCAGCCTAGGCTTTACAACAAATGGTTTTTGCATGTACTGATTGGAAAACCCTAACTAAATATTTTAAAAGAAATAAAGTCACATTCCTAAAACATGTGTAAGTGTTTTGAAAACAATGTTTTATTTATTCTGAATTAAGTGCAAAAAATGTCTTTTCCTCTTTCAAAGACTCAAGAAACTCTCCCTGATTACCCTCTTTTATAATCACAGCACAACAGTTAAGCACATATTGAATTGCTAAGTATATCCTTCTCAAATCCTGTTATAAACAAATGACAAGTGGGGCAGGTGAGCAATATTCAAACCCTCATATCTGATTGGAAGAGATGTATAACCTAAAGGTTTAGCATTCTGCAAGAAAAAAGCTTTTTTCAATTAATGAGAACCATAAAACCATAAGAAATAGGAACAGGAGTGAGCCTTTCGATCCCTCAAACCTGCTCTGCCATTCAATAGGACCATGGCTGATCTGAATTCCTGCCCCTGCCCTATAACCCTTGATTCCCTACTGATCAAGAATCTATTATTCTCAGCCTATACACAAGGACTCTGCCCCATAAACTCTCTATAGCAAGAATCTCCAAAGATACACAACCCGCTGAGAGAAGAGATTCCTCCTCATCTCAGTCTTAACTTGGTGGCCCTTTACTCGGAGACTAAAACTGAATCCAAAATTAACATGCAAAATGGTGAGCAGAAAACTAAAGAAATTGTACAAGAAATGTCTGAGCATGGAGGCTCAATAAACTCTACAACCAGCACTTTTCTCATTTTCTCCAATGCACATTAACCTGGCTCATAGTTGACTAATTTTATAAAATGTATATGTATTAGTAAGACATGCATGGGGCCATTTTTCTCTATTGAAGAGCTACACAGGCTTCTTGCAGTTCAGCAACTGGGAGATAATAAGCATCTTCTCAATGTCTAATGCATAGAACATGCATGTTACTTTACAATTGGACAAAGAGATGGTGTTCATCAAAGATTTAATGGGTTGAACTACAGATGACAATTAGAAAAATGTTAAATGCAGGATAGAGATTCAGTGCAATCAAATTGACAGAATTCTTATTACATAACTTGCTTATTCAATCCGACAGGATATATTCAGAGAGCTGTTAAGCATATGGAATTCTGATTTTCATAAATAAATGTAATGAGTACAAAAGCAGGGAAGGTATGTTGAATGCTTGTAAGGTTCTGCAAGGTCTGACTAGAACATTGTGCCCAACTCTGGTCACAGCACAGTAGGAATGACAGGAATGTCCTTGAGAAGGTACAAAGCAGGTTTACCAGAATGGCCTCAGAGATGGGGTGTTTTATTGAGAACTTTATATTGGAAAGACTGGGGTTGCTATTCTCAAATCAACGGAAATTAAGGAGAGATTGTGATGTATAAAGTTATGGCAGGTTTAGTAAGATAAACAAAGAAAAGTTCTCAGAGATAGTAAGAACTACAAATGCTGGAGTCAGAGATAACACAGTGTGGAGCTGGAGGAATACAGCAGGCCAGGCAGCATCAGAGGAACAGGAAAGTTGACATTTCAGGTCGGAACCCTTCTTCAGAAATGGGCCCATGTTAGAATTCTTTGACGAGATAACAAGCAAGTTAGACAAATGAAAGAGAAATGGATACAATCTATTTGAATTTTCAGAAGACCTTTGAAAAAGTGCCGTACAGGACGCTGCTAAATAAGACAAGAGCCCATGGTGTTAGGGGCAAGGTACTGGCATGGAGAGAGGACTGGCTGACTGGCAGAAGGCTGGGAGTAAGGGTAAAGGGGTCTTTTTCAGGATAGCAGCGAATGATTAGTAGAGTTCTGTAGGGGTCAGTATTGGGACCACATCTATTCACATTATCAGTCTGGACAAAGGAACTGAGGACATTGTTGCTAAGTTTGCAGATTGCACAAAGATAGGTGAAGGGACAGGAATTGAGGAGGAGGTGAGGAGATTGCAGGTCTTGGACAGGCGAAGAGAGTGGGAAAAGAAGTAGCAGGTCGAATACAATGTGGGAAAGTATGAGGTTATGCACTTTGGTAGGACGAATAGAGGCATAGACTATTTTCTAAATGGGAAATGCTGTGAAAATCTGAAGCACAAAGGGACTTAGGAGTCTGAGTTCAGGATTCTCTTAAGGTTAACATGAGATTTAGTTGGCAGTTAAGAAGGCAAATGTAATGTTTTCATTCATTTCAAGAGGGCTAGAAGACAAGAGTAAAGACGTACTGCTGAGGCTCTAAAAGGGTCTGGTCAGACTGCATTTGGAATATTGTGAGCAGTTTTGGGTCCCATATGTAAGGAAGTGAGTGTTGGCCTTGGAAGGGCTCCAGAGGAAGTTTACAAGAATGATCCCAGGGATGAAGGACTTGTCATATGAGGAGTGCTTGAGGTCTCTGAGTCTGTACTCAATGGTGCTTAGAAGGATGGGGAAGGATCTCATTGAAACTTACAGAATTCTGAGGCCTGGATAGATTGGACTTGGAGAAGATGTTCCCACTTGTAGGAGAAACTAGGATGTGAGGACACAGCCTCGGAGTGAAGGGAGGACCCTTTAGAACTGAGATAAGAGAGAATTTATTTAGCCAGAGTGCAGTGAATCTGTGGAACTCATTGCTGCAAAAGGCTGTGGGAGTCAAGTCAGTGAGTATCTTTAAGACAGAGATAGATAGGTTCTTTATTCATAAAGGGGTCAAGGTTTACAGGGAGAAGGCAGGAGAATGGGGTTGAGAAATATTTCAGACATGATTGAATGGTGGAGCATTCAATGGGCTGAATGGCCTAATTCTGCTCAGATAACTTATAGTCTTATGGGCTCACAAACAGTAAATCACATTTCTTTTAGTAACATTAATTGAGACATAAATATTGGCTCCACTTGAGCAGTGCCTAAATTTCATTGGGAGGTTATTTAATGTTCCATAAAATTCTTTTGGAAATCTAACATCTCTTCAAACTGCATACATTGAGCTTCACTCGGTCTTATTTTCTTCTATATCTTTCAAGAGGTAGCATGCTCTTGTAGTGTTCTACAATTTTTGAAGCAAACCATTAGTCGCAATGATATTGATTGTAGGTACTGGAGTTCAAAATAGCACCATGTCTAATAGACTAAATAAATATCAGTGCCAAACTGATTCCTTCCAGGCAATACAGCTGATAACACTGAAGACTAAAAGAAATTGAAACTCTTGTGAATAGAAGATATTAACACCTCTCTTAGCTGTAGAATGTTTTTACATCTGTATTTGTATAGCACAGCATTCGTAGTCAAGCATAGTAAATTTTCTGATTGTTTCCAATAACTTGGTTCACATCATTGATGTCAGCAAGCAGTCCAACTCTGATAGTTGACAAATAAACTACAGAGATTTTTTTTAATATTCATTCATGGAATGTGGAAGTCGCTGGTAACACGAGAATTTATTGCCCATCTCTAATTGCCCTTGAAAAAGTAATAATGAGACACCTTCTTGAACCACTACAGTCCTGTGGTGTACAAAGATTTGCTGCGCTGTTTGAAAGACAGTTCCAGGGTATCGTCCGAGCAACAGTGGAGGAGCAGCAATATAACTGCAAGTCAACATGGTGATATTTCCATGATCCACTGCGATTGTCCTCCCAGATGGTAGAGATTGTGAGCTTGCCAACAAAGGAGATACTGCAGTGTATCTGGTATCCATTATGCACTGCTGACTCGGTGGGTTGGCGGTAAGAGACAGTGAATGATTGATTAGAGTTCCAATCAGGCAGACTGCTTTTTTCCTGTTCTGCATTGAGCTTCTAGAGTGATATTGGATCTATCATCATCCATGTAAGCAGACCATATTTGATCACATTCCAGTGTTGCAGCTGTGCTGGAACAACTTTGTCAGGGGTAGGGTTAGTCCTGGAACACAAATCTTCTGCAATACAGCTGGACTATTGCTGTATTGGACTTTTCTGTAACCAGTGCTTTCACCAATTTCTTGATAACACATTGTGCGAATTGAATTTGCTGAAGGTTGGCATTTGTGCTGTTGGAGTTTTTAGGAAACAGCTGAGCTGTTTCATATCCCTGGAACTTCTGGCTGAAGGTCAAAAATACTTTAGGAGAAGGAAAAGCTTAGAAATGACAGTACAGGTCTGAATTGAAGTTTCATACTACAGCACACAAAACATTTTTGGACCATTACCATCATTCCAAGTTTCAGTTTTATTTTCCTTTTTTGCAGAAGCTGAGTGTTTCCCTTATTAATAGAGGGAATATTTGTGAAGTTTCCTTCTCCAAATAGTTGGTTAATTATTCTTTACCTTTCCAGATGGGTTGTGGCAGGGCTGCAGAATTTTAATCTAATCAGTTGGTTACAGAGTTGCACAATTCTGCCTTTAGCATGATACCTCCACTGTTCAGCATGTGCGTCTATTGTATTGTAGCTTCTATAGGTAGCACTACATAATTTGTCAAAAAGGAGCAGAAGCATTTCGCCCCTCATAGTTAATAATAGCTCAATTAGTTACATTAAAGTTACTCTAACAAAGGATGTATAACAAACTCACTTTGGAGAGTGCTATCTGTGGTTACTTGTGTTCTAGGGTTAATTACAAATCTACTTTCCTGTTCTGCTATAGGTGACTATCAAGCAAAACTTTGTATGCGATATTATCAATGGGTTTGGTAAGGTATGTTGGGGAAAATAAATTGCTGTCTAGTGGTTTCACAATGAGAGGCTGTTAATCTAAAATCATCATTTAAAAAAATGAAAGACAAAATTAAAATTATTCTGCTACAAAAAGGGCTTTAGAGGATTGACTAAAACGACCCATACAGAAGATTTAATGATTTAAAAATGCTTGAATTAAATATCAAAAATAATAGTTTGCACACCAGAGAGGGATTTTCTGGAAATGAGGATCAATATTTTAAAGTCTTCTATTATGCAGCAACCAACTGATATTTCAGAACTATTGGTATGAAAAAAAAGGGAAAATGCATTTGATGACACGTGAAGCAGCCTTAAAGAAAAACTGCACAGAAGGCATATTTTCCATTTCAGTAGGCTATCTAGGAAATGTTATTTTGTGCTTGCAAAGATCTAGAAATTGAATTTAAAAGTCCTGAATAAGCAACATTTTGCAAGAGGAGGACATTTTGTGGTGGCAGAGCATTCTATCAACCAGGGTTAATAGTATGAGCATTTGGGGCAGACGATTTAGGACAGAGGTGAGGAGATATTTCTTCACCCAAAGAGTGGTGAGCCTGTGGAATTCATTACCACAGGAAGTAGTTGATGCCAAAACATTGAATGTATTCAAGAGGCAACTACATATAGCATTTGGGGCGAATGGGATCAAAGGTTATGGGGAGAAAGCAGGATTAAGCTATTGAGTTAGACAATCAGCCATGATCGTGAAGAACGGTGGAGCAGGCTCGAAGGGCCAAATGGCCTTCTCCTGCTCCTATCTTCTATGTTTCTATTTCGTCAAAAAAAAAGGCATTCACTTGACTTGCAACATTCTGTAAAGATTTTACACAAATGTTACACGCTGTACCATGTAGGACAATACTAGTGGTGTGGGACCATCGAACCTCTCAACAAGCACATACACACGAACAGAGAAACATACCAATTAAGAACAGGAGCAGGCCATTCGGCCCCTTGACATTGCTTCACCATTCAATAAAATCATCATGATCAGATTTTCCACGTTCCTGCCTATACCTGATAACATTTCAAGAAACTACCCCCTTTTACACTAAAAGAAATTCAAAGATTCTACTTCAATCACTTTTTGAGTAAGAGAGTTCCAAAGACTGATGACAGTGTGTGAAAAAAACTTCTGGTCCTAAATAAGTGACCTCTTATTTTTCGAAGACATATCTCTAGTTGTAGGTTTGCCTACAAGAGAAAGCATCACCTCCACATCTAACACTGGAAAAGCTCAGCAGGTATGGCAGAATCTGTGAAGGAAAAAACAGAGTTAACCATTTGGGTCCGGTGACGCTTCCCCTTCCTGGTTTTTCCAGCCACCATCAGTTCTGAGGAAGGGTCACCGGACCCGAAACGTTAACTCTGTTTTTTCCTTCACAGATGCTGCCAGACCTGCTGAGCTTTTTCAACAACTTTGTTTTTGTTCCTGATTTACAGCATCCGCAGTTCTTTCGATTTTTACCTCCACATCTAACTTGCCAAAGCAATTCAGGATCTTATATGGTTGAGTCAAATTACTTTTTCAGTTTTCTAATTTCCAGCAGATACAACCTTAACTCTTCAGAATACCTGCCTATTCCAGGTAATAATTTAGAAAGGTTTTTTTCTGATTCATGTATAAGGATACCTAAATGCCTCTGCATCTCTGAGCTCTGCAATCTCTCATTACTTACATAATATGTTTTTTTTAATTCATCCTGCCAAAATGAAAATTTTCACATTTTCCCACATTGTACTCCATTTGCCTGATCTTGGCCAGTTACTTAACCTACTCCTATCCCGTTTCTAGCCTCCTCTCATCATCTTCTCAACTAATGATGTGGCGTTGCTGGTGTTGGACTGGAGTAGACAAGGTCAAATATCACATGACTCCCACCAGGTTATAGTCCAATAGGTTTATTTGGAAATGCAAGCTTTCTGAAGTCAGCTCCTTCCCCTTGTGTACTGTGAGAGAGAGAGGGTATAAGACACAATTTATAAGCAGAAAGATAACAACCCGAAAACTGGTCGGCTCTTGTTGACTCTTTAATCAGTTAGGAAGGAGACTACTGTTTAAAATGTAAAATCCAGATTCTTTCAAATCATTGTCCCAAGAAAATGAAAGGTTTTATCAGTGCATACAAGTGGTGATATCTCAGGTCAGACAAGGCATTTTAGGTGTGAGGTCTTGCTTAGAATCTGCCTATGTTTTAAACTGAGGTCAGGTTTTTTTTGAGCAAAACAGAATGTATCTGCAACTACTCTAACATCTTGGATGAAATAATTCATGTATGTGACTCTGTGTGTGTGTGTGTGTGTGTGTGTGTGTGTGTGTGTGTGACTGTGTGCGCATGCTTGTGCGCACACGCGCTTGACTTCAAGATACGCAACAATGCAAAATTCCTGAGCAGAGGCTGGTAGCCAAGTTCCATACCGATGAGGACAGCGTCAGTTGTGATCCTGGGTTCATGTTGCACTACAGGTGACCCCACCACACCATATAATCCCATGCACACAGACAGGCGCACACACACACTCTCTCACATAAACACACACACACACACTTGCACTCTTACACAGAACCTTTTGCACACACACTCTCTCTCACACATACACACACACACTCTCTCACACACAATCTCTTGAACGCATACATTCCATCATAGTCACACGCTCTCAAGCGTGCACACACACACAAACACACACACACACACACACACACACACACACACACACACACACACAGGTTCACATACTAAACACAGACACACACATGAATTTTTTCATCCAGATGTTTGTAAAGTTGCAGATACATTCTGTTTTGCTCAAAAATACCTGACCCCAATTTAAAACATCGACAGATTCTAAGCAAGACCTCCCATCTAAAATGCACTGTCTGACTTGAGATGTCACCTCTTGTGTACATTGATAAAACTTTTGATTATCTCATAACAATGACTTGAAAGGAATCTGGATTTTACACTTTAATCAGTTGTCTCCTTCCTAACTAATTAAAGATTCAACAAGAGGCAGCCAGTTTTAGGGATGTTACCTTTCTGCTTATAAATTCTTATACCCTATCTCTCACCCTATGCATGAGGAAGGAGCTGAGCTCTGAAAGATTGCGTTTTCAAGTGAATCTTTTGGACTATAACCTGGTAATCTGTGATTTTTGACCTTTGCAACTTACTTCCCTACCTACTTTTATGTGCAATTTAGCAACTGTTCCTTTTTTAACTTCATCCAAGTCATTTACATAAATTGTACAAAGACCCCAGCATTGATCTTTGTGACGCATCCCTTGTTACATTGTGCCATCCAGAAAATAACCCATTTATGCCTAGTGTTTGTTTGCTGATCTTCCATCCATGCCAAAATATTACCCTCTACATCATGAACCTTTACTTTGTGCAATTTCTTTGGATGAACACCTTATAAGATTCCTTCTGGAAATCTAAGTACAGTACATCCACTCATTCACTTTACCCACAGCAAGTATGATCTCTTCAAATAACTCCTGTAAGTTGGTTAAACATGATTTCCCTCTCTCTGATTACCCTGAACTTCTCAAAATGCCTTGCTATAGCGTTTTTGATCATTTTTAACATCTGCTCTATGCCAGGTTTCAGTCGTCATATGTAACAATTGTCTCTCTGGTATCATCATTGACAATTAGGCTGCTACCAAAATAGGCATGCGCATGTCTTTGTTAGGAAAATGGCAATGTACATTTATATATTTACTCTCATTTCACAACAGAAAGAGGCAGAATCCCATATTAGATAATCCTTATGTCAATGGAGCAAGAAGTATGGAAGCAGGGCAGGCATTCATTGATGATGTGGAAACTCCAGACATCACAATGGAGAGGGAAACTAGATACGCTCATGAGCAAAACTAATTGTGTTATTAGTCATATAGAGCTTTGGATGATGAACAATTCAAAGGGTACTGCCAGGCATCACTTTTCTCTTTCACAAGTCAGGTATGAAAAGGAAGGCTGTAGAGTCTGCAGGACAGCCCTCAATCCCTGAAGAAGAGGAGACATTTGTGGCTGTAGCATCACATCATTTTCCCTTATCCTTAGCCACACAGATACTTTCAGGTAAGTGAGCAGTCTCAGGGCAGCACGGTGGCACAGTGGTTAGCACTCACAGCGCCAGAGTCCCGGGTTCGATTCCACCCTTCGGTGACTGTGTCCGTGGAGTCTGCACATTCTCCCTGTATCTGTGTGGGTGCTCCAATTTCCTCCCACAGTCTAAAGATGTGCAGGTTAGGTGGATTGGCCATGCTGAAATGCCCCATAGTGTCCAGGGGTGTGCAGGCTTAGGTGGGTGAGTCATGCGAAATGCAGGGTGAAAGGGGAAGGGGGTGGTCTGGGTGGGATGTTCTTCAGAGGGCCTTATGTGCAGAAGAGATCATTCACCAGAGAGGGTGTACTGTCAGAAGTTTGGCTTCCTAAAACTGTTGAGGTATCAGTGTCACTGAAAACTGTGCCTCTCTGGGAAGGTGGTCATTGAGCTGTGCGTTGTGATGGAGGAAAAGCTGAGCCCAGTGGAAAGTAATGGAAACCACTGTCTGTGACACCATAGTGCTGAACATCTGTGCATCACAATCATTCCAGGGATCATCTGGAGATATCTACAAGACCTCCCTTGATATCTGCATTAAGGTGGTCACCAATGTCATCTTCAAATGGGTCAGTCAGAAGGTTCGGTTTTGCAATTAAGCTGAGAGAGTTGTAGGACTTGGATTTGCAGGTTTTCATCAACTGTTTATGTTTCCAGAGACCAAACTTCATCAGGTCCCCCCTGTTCTCACTTTTCATCCCACCTGCCTCCGCATTCAATGGATCATTCTCCACCATTCCAGGCAACTCCAGCAGAACACCACCATCAAATGCATCTTTCCCTCACTCCCCCATCTGCATTTTGTAGGGACCGTTCCCTCCAGGACACCATAATCCATTCCTCCACCACCAACATGACCCACCATCCCCACAGCAACTTCCCATGTAACCACAGGAGTGCACCACTTGCCCCTTCACTTTCTCCCTGCTCACCATCCAAGGACCTAAATAGTTTTTCCAGGTGAAGCAGCATTTCACCTGTATCTCCACCAATCTGGTATACTGGATTCGTTGCACCCAATGTGACCCACTCTACATTGTAGAAACCAAATGCAGACTGAGTGACTGCTTTACAGAATACCTCTGGTCCATTTGTAAGCATGACCATAACCTATCCTTAGCTGGTCATTTTAACACAATGTCCTGCTCGCATGCCCACTTGTCTGTCCTCAGCATGCTACATTGCTCAAGGTGAAAACTGGAGGAGCAACATCTCACTGGCAAATTAGGCACTTTACAACCTTCTGGGCTCAATATTAAATTCAACATCTTCAAATTGTGAATGCATTTCTTCCTTTCCTTTTAGTTTTACTTGTTACATTCTCTGTCACCATGTCCTCTCTCCTCTCCCCCTACTCCAGTGGGGCTGTCTGTTCTTTCCAGTCTGGCATTTAGACAATCTATTGTTCTGTTATTCTCATATTCTGATCATGTAATCTGCACAATCAACACCCTTTCTAACTTGGCACTGCAATGACCCCCATCCTCCCCACGCCCGCTACTGTTGTACAAATATTAGCCCCTCCACACTTCACTTCAGCTCTGGCGAAGAGTCATGTACACTCAAAATGTTAACTTTCCTTCTCTCTATGGATCAAAAACAACAGAAGTTGCTGCAAAAGCTCAGCAGGTCTGGCAGCATCTGTGAAGAAAACAATCAGAGTTAACATGTCAGGTCCAGTGGCTGTTCTGAGGAAGGGTCACCAGACCTGAAATGCTAACACTGATTTTTTTTTTCACAGATGCTACCAGACCTGCTGAGCTTTTCTTGCAACTTCTATTTTTACTCCTGATTTACAGCGTCCACAGTTCATAGAATCCCTACAGTGAGGAAGCAGGCCCTTTGGCCCAACAAGTCCTCACTGACCTTCAGAGCACCCAGCCAAACCCATCCCCCTAAACCCACCTAATCTAGGCATCCCTGAACACTAAAGGTAATTTAGCATGGCGCATCCACCTAGCCTGCACGTCTTTGGACTCTGGGAGGAAACCAGAGCACCCAGAGGAAACCCACGCAGACACGGGAAAGATGTGCAAACTCCACACAGACAGTTGCCCAAGGGTGGAACTGAACCCAGGTCCCTGGCACTGTGAGGCAGCAGTGCTAACCACTGTGCCACCGTGCCACTCTCTCCAAGTATGCTGCCTAACCCACTGTGATCTCCAGCAATTTTTGTTTTCACTACAGATTCCAGCATCTGCAGTAATTTTCTCCTGACCCGCCAATCTGTTTCATCTCGGAAAACTTTCCCAGCAGTGTAAACATATTGAGCTTCCTTCTTGACTTTATCCACCAGCACTTTGCTGCCACTCCAACCTCCTCGTCCTTTCCTACTCTATTGCCAAAAATTATTTTTCTCTCCACAGATACTGCCTGACCTCCTATTTTCAGCCTCTTCTGTTTTTATTTCAGATTGGCAGCAAACACAATATGGCAAACCTTTTACTAACCAGTGTGTGTGGGACCAGGAGTGTATCAGTTGATCAAATATTCTGGAGAATTAAGAGGTTCACATAATCAGTGTAAAAACACACACTAAGGAACATAATGCAAAGGTATACACATCATTGTTATACTTTATTTACAGCATAAATCACTTAAATACTCATACAACTTTGCCTTAAATAAAACTTAGTGGCACAGAGCCTTCACACTCACTCTCAACCGACCACCTGGACATTACAATAGATCACAGCATTTGAGGAGAAATCGACTTGAAATTAAATCAACTGTTGATATTTCATGCAGCCATTCAATTGAACAAGTATATTTAAATTGAGGTAAAAAAGTTAAAAAAGCTATAATAATTGGACAGAATAATAAACTTTGTGGTATTTGATGTATTTAATTTTTGCTGTTTTATTGAGAGTGCCAGTTCATAAGGTGCCAGTTAAAACAAAGTTTTCTGTAGTTTGCTTTTGTAAGAAGAACATGAGGTTAGACTCACAGTGATAGTTGAAAGAAAGCATCAGACATCTATAAATATTTTTGGCACCAAGTAAATAAGAAGCTAGGCTATTGACAGCTTCCAAAGTTGTCCTGACATTGTGTAACCATGCAACAGCAAATATCTGAAATGATTTTATGTTTTCCTGGGTTTATAAAACAACATCCACGAGCAGTGTCTTCAACATAGAGGCTGATTTACAGATGCTTGAGCACTTAAGGTACTGAAACAATTTTTAAAGATGAAGTCTCATGTCAAGTAATTCACTGAAAAAGTTACAAGGTAAACAAAACCTGTTTTGGTTAGATGTCACATATAAGCATTTAAGCAGTTGGTGAAATCACGTAGATTTTTGCCTCGAAATTGTCTGGATCATTAAAATTGAAGGCTGGATTTTATGGGGCACTCTGGACCCCACACCTGTTTAGCTCGGTCCATAAAGTTAGCTGGAAGTTTAACCATATCCTGATTGCTGCCCCACAACAAGTTAATAATAAGATCAGGGTCCACTACTCCCTTGGTGAACAAAACACTCTTCAATTCCTCTTTAATCATTCTGGAAAATATTTTAAATTGAACTCTGGCTCATTGACATTCAGCTCTTTCATATCAGTCAATATAGGCCCTTATAATTTTACAGGCCTCAGTTAAACCCCCAGACATCACCAGCCCTCCTTTTACATTCTCTGGCCTAAAAAAATCAACTGCTGAACAACCAATTTGTAAATAATGTATAATCTATTAGAAAATATCTTAAAATAAGCAGGGTGCGGTAAAACAAAGTCAACTTTGATTTATTTTGCCTCACAAAATTACAAGAAATCAGAGAAAGCATGTCCACAGTGTATGTAAATAATTTCAAAGAACCATATAATTAATGGTACCAGGAGTGCCATTTCAGTCCATTCTGCTTGTGTGGATCTTTGCTAGCATAATGTAAAATTCATTTCACTTCCCTGGTGTTTGTTCATAGTCCTGTGTGTTCCTCTGTTGAAATGTTTCTGACTTTTTCTTGAAAAAAAAGACAATGGTTCCCACCTCTAACATTCTCTGCAGCAAGTGGTCCAATATATTCCCACATAATGAAACTTCAGTCAAAGTTATTGTAATCCTGGAAATGAAAATTCTCGATTGTTTCCAAATCCAGTTGTGACTCTAGTCCAAATTCAAAATGTTAATTCTAATTCTCTCTAGTCAGATGTTGCCAGACCTGCTGAATTTCTCCAGAACTTTCTGTTTTTGTTTTAAATTGATTACCCTCTATGTTGTGGGGGTACCGCAGGCAAGATTCTCCACGTTGTCATGGTTCCAAATGGGATATCCCAAACTATTAAGATCCTGGGTGAGGAGAGATGAACTAGCTCTCCTTCTTTATTCACTGAAATACGCACCCACCTCACCCCCCACGACCTCATTTGGTTGCAATAGGGTTAATACAGAAAGGTTTCCTTGTCTTGTGAATACTTTTCTCCCAAATCTAATGAACTTGTGTATTAAAAGGAACCAATTTAAACCGGCTTTCTTTACTGAGCAAGAGTATACACATGAGAAGTAACACTGACTCAGCACATAAACACAGATTATAAATAGGAGGCGAGCACAAAATATGATAAAGATTATTTTTTAAAAAAGTAGATATAGAGATCAGTCTCTGAATTATTTGCAAAAAGCAGACAGTTGGATGCTGCAGCAATTGCAGGAAAAGTTACCAGTTGACAGTAATTGAGCAGTTGGTTTCATGATCCTTGGATTTGCAGATTATTTACGTCAGTCTACATTGGTGAGACCAAGCGGAGGGTCAGAGACCGCTTTGTACAGCATCAGCGCTCTGTTCGTGACAAACGACAACACCTTCCAGTCGCAAACCATTTCAACTCCCCCTCCCACTCCCTGGATGACATGTCCATCCTGGGCCTCTTCCAGTGTCACAATGACACCACCCGGAGCAGCACCTCATATTCCCCCTTGGGAGCCTACAGCCCAATGGCCTAAATGTGGATTTTACCAGTTTCAAAATCTCCCCACCCCTGGCCTCATCCCATGACCAACCCTCCCCTTCATCCCCACTTCCTTGACCTGAGACAACCTGGCCATCTTCTCTCCCACCTATCCGTTACTCCCACCTCACTGACCAATCCCAACCACTCCCTACCTGCACTCACCTATCAACATCCCACCTGCCTTCCCCAGCCCCACCCCTCCTCTCTATTTATTACTGAGCTCCTTTCTCTGCCCTCCATTTCTGAAGAAAGGTCCCAACCCGAAATGTCAACTTTCCTGCTCCTCTGATGCTACCTGGCCTGCTATGTTCCTCCAGCTCCACACTGTGTTGTCTCTATATTTAAGATTTTACAGTACTGATTCCTTTTGACTGTGATTGAATTCCAGCATTCAGAGTGAAAGAGTCTTTCTGTTGTCCTGTTTCCATTTGTCTGGCTGCTAACTAGCTGACTTCTGGCTTTCAGAGAGATAAAACATTTTTACTGCAACACAGGTGAATAGGGCTAGTTCTTCAACTTTGACTGTCACAACCCACTATATCTCAAACACAGGTTGGAACATGAGAGCAATCAGTCCCACCAGCGTAATCCAGTAGAGTTGAAACTGATTTTTAACCCTTGACCAAATGTGTTCTTCAAGGGGACAAATATAAAATGAGCAAGGGTGTCATCCACATCTCATTATCTCAAGTCTCTTTCGGTCCCTCTCTGCTTGAAGCTTCTTTGACATAATTAAATGTTACATTTTATTAGTCCCACACAGAATTTCTGCTAGCCCGCAGTTATTTTGGGCTAATTTTCTTTTTGGCTAAACATTAGTTGCATCGTATTTTTCAGGGGCTTTTTGTTGCAAGACTGAGTCAGTCTCAGTCTTGCAACAAATCTTACCAAAGTTACCTCATTAACGTGCTCCATGGCATCTCTCTCATTTGATTCCAGCCCCACTTACCATTCACAGTGCCTGGAACAACTCACAATTCATTGGATATTCTGGAATTGAGGAGGTGATGGCCTTATGGTATTGTTGCTACACTATCAATCCACAGATCCAGATAATATTCTGGGGGTCTTGTTTTGAATTCTACCATGGCAGATTGCAGAATTTGACTTCAATGAAAATCTGGAACAGATCGAGTTCCTGTGTCACATCTATATGGGAAAAATCTATAATGGTTCTGTGTGCATGCTATCAAAATTTCATAGATTTCCAAACTTTTCTGTTATTAAAAATTTTCATTGGATTTAATTTGAAACCTGGGACAAAGTGTAAGTTGTTTGTCTTCCACTTCGCTTAGCCAAAATTCTATTTCTTCATTTGGGTAGATCTTATGATACTATTTCTGGAAGTGCAGAAACTTGAGTGTTCTATACGAAATCTTTCATCACTGAAAGTAGATTACCTACTTATTCTGTTATTTGTTGTTTGTGAACAAAAGAAAATAGAGCACAGTAACAAGCTGTTCGGCCCAATAAAACTGCACAACACTTGATGCCTTCCTAAACTAAAAACCTTCTACCTCTTTGCAATCTGTATCCCTCCATTCCCTGCCTATTCATACATCTATCAAGATGCTCTTAAACGTTGCTATTGTATCCACTTCTAGCATCTTGGTCTGGGAAAATCAGCTTCTGAGCCTGTCTACAGAAGAAAAGTGATATCACTTCATTGATTGCAGAAATATTCTTTAGTATGTCCAGAGACACCTGGTGGTATTCAGTGGAGGTGACAAAGTCTCACTCACCAGCAGGAGAGCCAGTGGGAGCTGTGTGCAGACTTATTTAGGAAATGTTCGACTAATTATGGGCCACACAGGCATTTAACTGGACATCTGTAGGCCTTCCTAGGACAGAGAGGCAGATGTCCAACTGAGAGTCAGTCAGATGCCAGCAGCACTACTGAATCTCAGTGGGAATCAGGACATCCACCTGAGACCCAGTGTCATCGCTAGATTCCAGGCCATAGGTCAGTGATGATATCAGGTAGGAGATCAGCAGAAAGGCGGAGATTCTGAATGAATTTCACCCCCATTCCCTCACCCAAAGCTGGCTCTATCAAAAGGCACCTATGCCATTGTGCACGAAACACTCACACTACCACAAAGCTTAATAACAATGCTGCATGTGTTTTCTTGCAATGTTTCCAACATGGGTTAATGCCAGGGATGACACATTAAGCTGGTACTAATGTGGACACTCATCCACTGGACCTCCTGCCAGGGATGTAATTGGGATGGAGATAAGAAGGTATTCTCTGCACTGATTTAATGACCCTGCCACCAAACTAACCTTGAGGGAACACATTAAATTTGGTTCGTTATCTAAATGTGAAGGCAAGATCCACCAAACTAATAACTGGAGGCAATTTTAACTGAGCCCACTTGGGTAAATCACTCACCTCTTTCATACCATGTCTGTTTTTACATTTTGCTCAAGTGAATATAAAGTGAAGTCAAATTCCTGTAATATAGCATAGGCTAAGATTTACTTCTTGATTAAGACTTCTAAACCACATAGAGTCATCTATCATGGAGAAAATAAAGCTTAAGAGTTATTCAAAAAAATTAATTTAATCAAATGAATGAAACCTGATTACGTATTTGTGGTCACCTTAACTTTACAAGCAGAAAATATGACCTTAAGTTTGGAAGAGAGAAGATACTCTAACAGTTTTGGCTAGAAATAGTAAGAACTGCCGACGCTGGAGTCTGAGATAACATAATGTGGAGCTGGAGGAACACAGCAGGCCAGGCAGCATCACAGGAGCAGGAAAGCTGATGTTTCTGGTCAGGACCCTTTTTCAGAAAATTGAGGTTTTCTGAAGAAGGGTCCCGACCTGAAATGTCGGCTTTCCTGCTCCTCTGATGCTGCCTGGCCTGCTGTGTTCCTCCAGCTCCACACTGTGTTATAACAGTTTTGGCTAGATATTTTACAGATATGGTGATGAAAATTTGAAGTGGACTTCTCAGGACACCAGTGAAGGCATTTTGGAAAAAGATTAAGAAGGATTGAATGGATATTTGAGTAACTCCTGAAATGGAGATTTTATTGAAAAGAAAAATAAAATGTTCTTATAAAGGCAGAGGATATGCCTAAGTTATGAAATAAGTATGTTGCATCTGTTCTTTCTAAAGGAAGAGGATGCTGCCAATGTCACTACAATAGAGAAATCTGATGGGATCAAAAGAGCTAAAGAGAATGTATTTCAAAAGTTGGCAAATTGAATTGAGGAAGGTAATATGACATGGGTAGGTTACATCTTAGCTTGTTGAGGGAAATATGAGTATAAATAATTAAGGTTCTGGCTGCAATCTTTCAGTCTTCCTTGGGAAGGGTGCCAGAGCACTGGAGTGTTTCCAACATTACATCCTTATTCAAAAAAGAAAGAGAACAACATTAAGGCTAATCAGCCTAACACCAGTGGTGGGAAAACCTCTAGAGATAATTATGCAGACAGAATCAGTTTTCATTTAATTCTCGTGAATGTAATGTGGTGCATATGGATTCTCTGAAAAACTCTTAAAAAATGTCACAACATAGACTTATTCACCAAATTGAACCCCATGGGATCAAAGGGATGGGTACAAAATTGATTCAGAGAAAAAAGGTTTCTATGATTGTACAAATGAGTAATTGAGAAGTATTAGTTATTATAGGTTAGCCATTTGTATCACAGTTTATTCTAGCCCTTACTTTTCATAATCCTGAATACTACACCCACTATCAAAATATTTTGTGTCAGAGTTTCCATACATGCACACACTGATTGTGATTTTTGTCTCCTTGAAATGAAGAATGGAAAACTGTGGGATTATTAAGTGTGTGAATACATAGATAGCATTGGATCCTGTTTTTAGCTTTCCCGTGTTGCATGAGTTTGCTTCAATGTAGGTTGATGACATTCAGATGAACCGTCTTTTAACTTAGATTTAGCAGGTTGTTTTATATAGCTGGATAATTTTACTGCTGGTAACTTTCTCCATTTATCCAGGTCGGGTACCAGCAATGATACACAGTGGTCTATCTGAACTAGTAGTTGGATTTCAAGTGTAGTTAGTATAGTAAATAGATAAATCTATTATCTTGAGCTTTGAACCTAGGATTTTGACCTTGAAACCACAAATTTAAATATATTGTTAGTCAAGAAACTATGTGACCTGCACAGTTGGCCTTTGCCCAATACCAACATATGTTTGATTTTCAAACATAATTTATCTTTGTTTTGTATAGATGTCAATCTGTTCGATTAATTGGGCTCCATCATTTCCAATTTATACATTGACTGAAAAAAACACTTTGAAAAAAATCACTCAAATCAAGTCACTCTTGCTGTGTATACGAATTCAATGTCAAACATAAAAGATTGAGCTTTGAATAGTGTTTTAACAAGGCCAAAGAACACAGTATTCCTATCAAAGGCAAAAATTGCAGTTTAAAATGAGGTTGGAAGACTGATTGAAAAAATGAGTTTTTTCTCTTGATATGCATAATAATTAGATTTTCATGCATTATCACACATCTTTCAGAATTTCAGCAAGAAAGGGCTTAAAACAGCTTTCATTTGTTTTCCAGCTCATGCAATATATTGGAATCTCTTGAATTTAGTGATAAGCAATTGAAAAATTTCTAGCAAAAGAGATAAATCCATTGGTAAAGTATATTATGTACAATGATCTGACATTATTTTACTGATGTCTGATTTTAAAGTAAAATGAGTTGAAACAAAGCAGTCGATACCATATGTGTCAAGAATGTGATTCATGGTAATATTTTTCTTTGAAGAACATTAAGAAAATATTTTAAGTACTACTGTGTATGTAGTGCTGTTTGTCTAAACATGCAAATCGTGTTCTGGCAAAAGAATCTACATTAAAAAAGAAATGTTGCATTTAACTATATTTCTTTATCAAATGAATCTTCAATGAAAAGTGATACAATGAGGAAAATCATCACATTGCAGTGAGGATTTTAAAGACCAGTAGCATATCAGTATCACTGATCTGGCAGCACAACAGTGAAGGTAAAAGAACAGATTCAGTTGCTGGTACTTAGCAGACCATAGTCTTCCTTTAACTGTATAATTGGCCTTCTCTCCATGGATAAAAGACCTTGCATTTGCTTTGAAATGTCCTGTAACTGGCAAGGTGCCCAGAAAATGGTTCAAAACTAGCCCTTGAGAACTACAGCAGCATCAACAAAAAGGGCTACATTAAATCCACTTTGTCTGATCTCTTCTTAGTCCACTCAAGGACACACTCATTGAAATAGCTGGAAAGGTTTGTATGGTTAGCACAAGCTGTGGCTTGCTCATCAAGATAATGACAGATTGCTTTTAAACTTTCAGAGAACTGGATTGAGATGAATGGCTTGTTTGGCTTCTTACTCAGCAGTTTTGTATTTTCTTTTTAGTTTATCACCACATACTTTTTGCGTCCATAGGGAGATTAGAGTTCTTTGGGAAATGGAAATTGTTAATACCCATCCATCAAGAGACACGAATGAGCAAAGATAAACAATAGGGATGGCACATTTCATTTTTCATCAAAATTCAATAGAAGATGACACATTTTTTAAATAGTAAGAGATTGAAAAAAAGAGGAAAATCTTCACAATTTATTGATATGCATGAAGCCCATTTGGGCACTCTTGTTCATTAGGCTAATGTGTACATAAGGCAGTTGAAATGCCAAAGCATTGCAGAATTTAGTATCAACTTAAATTCCATTACCTGGCAGGCATTAATTGCTTACTGAGCGTGGGGATTCTTCCCAAGGGTGTTATATGTTTCCTCTGTCATTTCACTAACTATTCTGTCTAGACGAACCTAAAGCCCTTAATCCACCATAGGGATCAATAAACTGCACAATAATTCAGTCCTAATAATTAGCTTTCACTTAAACACAATTGGTCATTTCACTGTGAACTGCAGTACAAAATGATAATGAAATAATTAAAAAGACAGATGAAGGGAAGGCTTAGCAGGAAAGAAGTTGTAATGTCCAATTAGCAGCATTTCCATTCAACCTTTATTCTCGCCTCCCCCTTGCAAATTTTTTAACTAATACAGAAACTGTTCTCATTCTAAATGCAACATTAATTGTATTGCCCATTCTTCTTAACAGCGACAGGCTGCAAATGCTGTTGTGCTGGATGCAATAGAAAAGTGTAAGCTGTGAAAGGCTGGGTTCTCCATGTTTAATATATGCCCTATTAGATATTTTTAATCGTATTAGATATCTCTAGTTAGAAAATGATGCTTGTTTTGAACTTATCACCAGTATTTTTTCCCCCAACATTGTGGAATCTGGAGATCATAATCAGATGTCTTTTCTTTATTTCTCCAATGCTTCTTCAAATCCAATGTGATAAATAATCAGAGGTGACATCTGGTGTAATGGCAGAATTCTGTGGAAATAGTTCTGCAATGTTTTTTCTTCATTCATTCGTAAGATGTGAATATCGCTGGCTAAGGTAGCATTCATTACCCTTCCTTAATTGCTCTCGAAGAGGCAGTATAGAGGTAACATCTTAAACTACTGTAGATAGACCCACAGTATGGAGATTGGTTAGTTTAATTGACTAGATAGCTGGTTTAAATTGCAGAGTGATGCCGAAAGAGTGGGTTTAATTCCCACACCAGTTGAAAGTACCATGAAGCACTCTACTTCTCAAAATGCTCCCTCACCTGAAGTTAAATTACCACTTGTTCTCTCTCTGTAATGAGAAAGTGACTCTATGATCCGGTACCACGCTGGTAATTTTACCACTTATACTCACATGCTGCTATGGAGGGAGTTCCTGGGTCTTGATCCAATGAAAGTAAAGGAACTGTCATTCCAATTGAGGAAGGTGTGTGGCTTGGAGCAGAATTTGCAACTTCTGATGTTCCCATGTATCTGCCGCCCTTGTTGGTAGACGTTGCGTGTTTGGAAGATGTTTTTGGAGGACCCTTGGTGAGGTAATAAACATAGAGAAAATTGACTTTGAAGGTAAACTTGCAAGTAATATCAAGATGGACAGCAAGAGTTTCTTTCCCTATAAAAAAAAGACAGAAGCCAAAGTGAACATAGGCCCCTAAGAGAATAAGACTGGGGGATAATAATTGGGAACTAGGAAATGGCAGAAGAGTGGAACAAATACTTTGCATCATCTTCACATGGGGAAGACACTAATAAATTCAAAATTTTAAAATGATTAAATAGTCAAAATACAAAAAGAGGAGAAGAAATAAATACAATAGCTGCCACTAGAGAAAAAGTGTTCGAGAAACCAATGGGGCTAAAGATCAAAAAGTCCTTTGGACCAGTGGAATGCACACTAAGATGTTAAAGGAAATAGCCACATAGAATGTGGTTGCACTGGTCATAATCATCCATGAATTATTAAATTCCGGAAAAACCCCAGAGGTTGGAAAACTGCCAACAGAACATCTTTATGTGAACAAGAAAGGCGACAAAAAAAAATGGTAACTATAAACTAGTTAGCTTAATGTCTATAATTGGGAAAATGTTAAAGTCTATTATGAAGGATATAATAGCGGAGCATTTAAAAATACATAATATGATCAAGCAGAGTCAACATGGCTTAATGAAGGGGAAATCATGTCTGACAGATTTATTAGAATTCTTTGAGGAAGTAACAACTAGGGCAGATAAAGGAGAAATATTTCATGTAATCTATGTGGTTTTTCAGAAGGCATTTGATATGGTACCTAACATTTAGCTACTTAATTCCAACCCATGGCATTAGAGTTAATATATTAACAAGGAGAGAGGATTGGCTAACTAATAGAAGACAAAAAGGAAGACATTTTCAGAATGACAGCCTATCTCTAGTGGTGTGCTACAGGGATCAGTGCTGGGGCCACAAATATATACTACATGTATTAATGATTTGGATAAGTAAAGTGAATGTACTATGGCCAAGTTTGCAGAAAACAATAAAAAGGTGGGAAGACAAATGATGAGGATGACACAAAGTGTCTGCAGAGGATTATAGACAAGTTAAGTGAATGGGAAAAAATGTGGCAGGTTGAATATACTGTGGGGAAATATGAGGTTATGCACTTTGGCAGAAAGGATAGAGGAGCTGAATATTATTTAAATGCAGAAAAAAACTGCAGAAATCTATGGAACAGAGGAATTTGGCTGCCCCAACCCATGAATCTCAAAGAAAACTTGCATTGAAATTCAGCATGTAATAGGGGATATAAAATGGAATGTTGGTTTTTATTTTAAAGGGAATGAAGTATAAGAGCAGGGAGGTTTTGCTAAAACTGTATAAGGCACTAGTTAGACCAACGTGGAATTATGTGAATAGTTTTGGGCCTCCTATCTAAGGAAAAATGTACTGGTCTTGAAAGGCAGTCCACATTTACTAGTCTAATCACCAGTAAGGAGCGACTGTCTTATGAGGAGAGGTTGAGAAGGTTGAGTCTGCACTCTATGGAGTTTCGAAGACACTAGCGGAAATCAAAACTGAGTCTCAGTGTTATCCTTGATCAAGTGCTATTTGACAACAGTGTTGACAACCTCTTTCATAGCTTTGCTGATGGTTGAGAGTGGACAGATAGGTTGTAATATACCCGGGTGGATTTGGCCCCAAATTTGAGGACAGGACATACTGGTGCATTTTTCCACATTGCCAGTCGATTCCAGGGTTGCAGCTGTTTTGGAACAGTTTGGTTTGTTGTGGCAAGTTCTGGAGCATAAGTCTTCAGTACTATTGCCAGAATATTTTCAGGCTCATGACTTGTGCAATATCCAGTGCCTCCAACCACATTGTTAGGTATTATATGGAGTAAGTTGAATTGGTTGAAGATTGACATCTGTGATGCAGGGTCCTCAGGAGAAGTCCAAGATTGATCATTCAGGCAGCACTCCTGACCAAAGATGGATACAAATACGGCAGCCTTAACTTTTGCAATTGTGTGTTTAGCTCGCCCATCATTTTGGATGGGGATATCTGTGGAGCATCCTCCTCTGTTGGTTGTTTAATTGTTTACCACTAATAATAACTAGATATCAGGACTACAGAACCTAGATCTGTTCCATGGGCTGTGAGAACACTTACTCTTGTTTGTTTTGACGTGCTGTTGGCATGCAAGTCATTCTGTGCTGTGTCCTCACCAGCTGACACCAAATTTTTAGCTTTTTAGCTTTGCCTAATGCTGCTCCTCATTGAACTAATGTTGATTCCCCCCATTGATTGCAATGGTACATGTCTATGACCAAGGTGTTCAGTACAGCTACAACGCTGGGATCCGCCCAGCAATGTGGAAAACTGCCCAGGTATGTCCTGTCCACAAAAAGCAGGATGAATTCAAGCTGACCAGTTACTGCCCCATTAGTCTTCTCCCAGACATCAGCAAAGTGATTGAATATATGATTAGCAATGCTGTTAAGTGGCACTCGCTCATAGAATCATTTAATCATACTGTACAGAAGAGGTTTGGCCAATTGGGTCTGCACCAACAAAAAACTACTCTAAATCTACATTTGTCCCACTTTCCAGCCCTGGGCCTATAGCATTTGGCTCAATGATGTGCTCCTTGATGGTCAGTTGGGGTTCTGCCAGGCTTACTTAACTCATGACCTTAACACATCCTTGGTCCAATCCTGGATAAAGGAGTTGAATTCAAGAGTGGAATTAAGGATAACTGCCTTGACATTAAGGCAGTATTTGACTGAGTGTGATATCAAAGAGTCAGAGTAAAGCTGGAGTCAATGGGAATTGGACAAAAACTGTCTGCTGGTTGGAGTCATACCTGGCAGATAGGAAGATGTCACAGCTCCAAAACCTCAGCAGTTCCTTGGGCAGTGTCCCAGGCCCAAACACCTTCAGCTGCTTCCTCAATGACCTTCCCTCCAGCAAGAGATCAGAAGAGGGAATGTTTGCCAATGTTTCTCAAGTCCTCAAGTACTGAAGTATTCTATGTTCAAATGCGGCAAGACCTGACAACATCCACGATTATGCTGAACAGTGGCAAGTAACATTCACTCCACTCAAGTGCCAGGCATTGACCATCTCCAATAAGAGACAATCTACCTACTGCTCCTTGACATTCAATGGCGTTACCATCACTGAATCCCCCATTTCAACATCCCGGGAGTTACCATTAACCAGAAACTGAACTGGATTAGGCATATATGGTTATAAGAGCAAGTCAGATGCCAGTAATACTGCAGCCAGAAATTCACCTCCTGATGCCCCAATGTCTGAGCACTATCTATGAGGCACAAGTCAGGAGTGTGATGCGGAAACATTTAGCATAAATGAAGATAGTTGAGGTTGTTGGAGCTCAATCATCTCAGCCCATCTCACTGCAGCAATTCCTCAGGGTAGTTTCCTAGGCCCAATCATCTTTAGCTACTTTATCAATGACCCATCCATCACAAAGTCAGAGGTGGGGTTGTTGGCTGATGACTGTACAATGTTCAATGCCATTCAAAATTCCTCAGGTATTGTTCAAATATAATAAAGCCTGAGCACATTTAGACTTGAGCTGTAAACAGCAAGCAACATTCCTGCCATATAATTGCTAGGACAGCATCCAGCCATTGTCCTTTCTCATTTAATTATATCATCATTACTGAATTGCCCACTTTCAACATCCTGAGGGCTTACCATTTACCAGAAACTGTACTGAGCCAGCTATACAAAGACTGTGGCAACTCGAGAAGGTCAAAGACTGAGGATTGAATCTTACATGTTTTTGGCTAAGAGCAAGATTTTTGGAAGGTTCTTAACTGCAAAGTCAAATGGGTTTTCTTGATGCGTCTTGGAGCCATAGAGCCATAAGCACAGAACAGGCCCTTTGGCCTTACCAAATGACCTCACTAACTACCTACCCTATGATGTCACTCATGTCAATTCCTGCCTCAAATTACCACACACCAGTCCTGAAATAGCTTTTCACTGATGGGATATCCTGGAAATAACCAGCATTGCTTGCACATCTGGGCAGGTAGTGCACTCCTGACATTTACCCTGGACACGGTAACAGAAATAACCTTACTGTGGAGGATGGGATGGTGTAGAGACAGGACCTCCTTTTCACAAAGGTTCAGCAGATACAGCTTTACCACTGCATGGACTAATTACAACATCCATCATACAGATTACACAAGTGCCAGTAAGAGTAATTTGTTAATCAGAGAGCATTTTAACATATAGGGGAGGTGATGGCCTAGTGGTATTATCATTGGACTGTTAATCCAGAGACCCAGATAATGTTTGGGGACCTGGGTTTGAATCCCACCATGGCAGATGGTGGAATTTGAATTAAATAAATATCTGGAACGAAGAGTCTAATGATGGCCATGAATCCATTGTTGCTTGTTGGGGAAAGACCCATCTGGTTCACTAATGTTCTTTAGGAAAGGAAACTGCCATCCTAACCTGGTCTGGCCTACATGTGACTCCAGACCTGCAGCAATGTGATTGACTTGTAACTGCCCTCTGGGCAATTAGGGATGGGCAATAAATGCTGCCTAGCCAGCAATGCCCTCATCCCATGAATGAATAAAAAAAAAATATGCCAACCTTCATAAACATAAGCACTGTGGATGCCTGGATTGGTAAAATTTTCTTAGGTTTAATTTCATTATTTGCTTATTAGCATACAACCTCAGCAAGTTTTAAAAAATGCTTCATGCTCATTACACTTCAAAGGGATTTTTTTGACATTTTCGATGTGACATGGGACCATTCTTGATTCCCTTAATAAAACCTTTTTTCACAATCTTTCTAGAGAGCAATGTGTGGCCAGACAATTAAGTAATAATTCACGTACAATTATAATTATTTTTATTTCACTTCTGTGAATTATCACTTTGGGACAGTAGAAATGTCACAGCCAACTGTAAAATAAAGTAAAGGTGTTCTGCCAAAATCAGGAATTATGTCTCTAAATTTGGCATTGAACTACCTGAATGGTTGTTATTTTTAAAGATGAACTGTCTCTGCAAGCAATACATTCAGTAAACCTTTTGGGCAGCTTTTAACAAATACAATACGAATATATACATCACATTGAAACTTGATAAGAAACAAGTGGATACATCACTTTATCAAACATAGGATGGCACAGTGCTTTGAATATGGGGTTGTAATATATCGTTTGGATCTGTCACTTTCCAATCTAAATTATGCCATAAAGGCAGATGAGATGCTTCCCTGCAGTCAACATGTTGAAGTCAGAGGCCAAGAGAAGCAGTCAGAGCCAGTCAGTTGGGGAGTGATGTGTGATAGGATGTATGAATCTATAACCATAAGGGTTGGGAAATAAATTAAAAGTGGAGGAAAGATCTTTTAAAAATATTACCAGGTCATATCAAAGTAATAATGATCCAGATTTTGCCAGAAATTTAATGGCATGTGCAACGTGCAAGCCATTGATGACAAAGTGACTGTGAGGAAGGGAAACATTCCATCCTTCCTGAACAACCTTCAGCTTTTGATATGTTGAACCACATCATTCTTCTCCAACGCTGCTCCACTGTCATCCAGGTGGTGTGATTGCTCTAACTCAGTTCCAATCTTATCTATCTAGTTGTAGCCAGAGAGCCACGTGCAAAGGCTTCATTTTTCTGTACCCTCTACCATTACCTCTTATGTCTCCAAGGATCTTCCTTGGCTTCCTCCTATTTCTCATCCACATTCTAATCTTGTCAACGTCATCCAAAAGAATAGCATTAGTTTTCAACATGTACGTTGATAGCACCCAGCTGTATATCACATCACTTCTCTGGAAACTCCTGCACTGTTACTGCACTAATAAACTGGAAGAGCTGAAATTTCCTTCAATTAATGATTGTTGAAGATTTGAAAGCATAATATTTGATCCTTGCTTGAATTCTGTTCATAGTTACATGCTCTACCCCTCTCTCGAGTAACAATTTAAGATTCGGCCATTCTGTTTACAAGAAAAGAAATCCTGTTGTTACATTTGACACTGAGATATCATATTCATGCCATCATGAAGACAGCCTGTTTCCTACTTAGTAGCATAATTGACTTTGCCCTTGTCACAGCTCATCTGCTGCTGAAATCTTCATTCATGTCTTTATTAATTTGGACTTGAATACTCTAATGCATTCCTGCTTATATATTCTGCATATTTCACTCTGTTATCTTGAGGTCATCGAAAACTTTGCTGCTCATGTGTTACCTTACATCAAATTCTGTTCTCCTATCTTCCCTATATTAGCACAACTAATCTGAAACTTTTCACCCTTGTTTCCAACTTCCTTCATGGCCTTGTCCCTATCTAACATTCTAATCTTTTCATGTTCCATAACTTGTCAAATACCAGTGCTTCTTGAATTCTGGTCTCTTAAGCCTCCTCAGTTACAATGGCTCCCTCATTGGTAACATGCCTTGACCTACCAAGGTTCCTTTGTTCTGGAATACCTTCCCTAGATCTTCCTTTAAGATACTCCTTTAAAATCTGCATCTTTGATCAAACTTTTGGTCACATCTTATTAGACTTAGTGCCATACTTATAATATTCTGTGAAGCATCTTGGGGGTGTTAATAATACTATGTTAAATACACATATAAACACAAATTGTTGGTGTCAACAAATTACAGCAGAAAGTTGTTGCATGACCAATCTGTACCATTGTTTACCATGTTGGATGTGCAGTCTATACAATTGCTCACAAGTTAGGTGTGCTGCCACCTTTCTGTTTCAGGGTAGAGATCTACAGGATTTGTTGATCTCGGTTCTCCCACTAAGCCCAAATGGTGTGATCATAGTTAGTGCTACTTAAAACACTCCTCAGCATTAACCCTTTCAGATCCTTACACTCTAATACAACATATTTCCCAAGTTTATTTTCCATATGAATATTTATATATTTGTGAATATATATATATAATATATAAATAAACTTCACCATTTCATCATCTCCCCTAAATCTCTGGCTTCATAAATACAGGTGTTCTGAAAGTTTCACTCTTCTCACAGAATGTGTTCTCTTCGCACTTGGAAGATTGATAGATTTAGAAGTTGAAGGTTGCTGTCTTTGATTTTGTTCCTGGCAGTGTGAGGTCTGAAAGTCTCTTTAAACTGGAGGACACTTCTGTTTTCTGCAGAAAGTGACAATTGCTCCATTGCAATATAGGGATGACCTTTCATCTCATGAAAGTCCTTCATGGAGAACATCAACCCTGTTGAAACTGGTACTTTCTTTTTGCAGTATCCTTGATCTCTCAGCCAAGCAATTTCTTCTTGACGATGTCCTAAATATTTGAACACGAGTTATCCCTTCTCAATGGTGATTTCCATGCAGTTGTATGCAGCACATCTTCAATTAACGTCCCCAGATTTTATTTTCAATTTGCTGGTAAATTTGTGTTGAACTGTCTTGACTATTTACTTTAACGTGTTGATTGGATTCTGTTCCTCAGTGAATGGAATATTGGTGAACCCGATAAGCTTTCTTCCTCTGTAGTGCTATTTGTGTTTTGCTTTGCATTTGACATGATTTTTTTCTAATTTATTTTTATAATTTGTGATGTTGGACTTCTATTTCTTTATTCATCTAATTTTTCTTTTCCCTAAGAATTTGTACCTAGGTACCTTTGTACCTAAGATGGCACCATAAGTGGCAATTTGTAAAATTTTCACTGTCCTCTTTTAGTACATGTGACAATAAAGCTAATGCTAACTTTAATTCTAATCTCTGTTACTGCTACCAATGATTCTCCCTGGAAAGTTATGGAAACAAAATTCTCTGTTTGGTCTTGTGTCTTGCAAATCATGTTAGCATCTGATATCAGACTTAAATCTATCATAACTATTTGATTACCAAGCTGTGTTGCACCTTGACTAATCTGAGTTGGGGATTCAACAGTGAGCTCAAGTGGGGTATGCTATGTACTGATGATGTGATTGCTTGTGTTTTCTCCCAAACCTTGCTGAGTCTTTCAATCTGAATTCATTCCAGTGTCAATAACAGTGAAAAACAATCCTGCCAATCCACTGTAATTGCAGGTTTCCATCTTCCTGATTGTATGAAACAAATTTCTTTTGCCAGTCCAAGAGAATAAAACCATAAGGTTTAGGAGCCAAAGTAGACCATCCAGCTCATCAAGTCTGCTCTGCCATTCAATGAGATCTGACATAGCTAATATCAATAAATTCTTTCTGCTGTTTGGGTTCCACATGAGTCTAGAAAGCCTAATGAAATGTATATGAGTTGTCCTTTAACAAGTTGTTTCTCCTTTTGAGAATTATATAAATCTGTGCTACACTTGTTTTATTTCTTTATCATTCCTTTGCCAATTTTCACTGCCACCTCAGCATGTCCATTTGACTGGAGATAGTATGCAGATAATGTATGGTGTTGAATTTACCAACCTTTTATGAGGTGGTTGAATTCTTTACTCGTGAACAGAGAGTCATTTATCACAATGTCTGGGATGTTGCAATGTCTGAAGTGTGTTCTCAGGCACTCTGCGATCTCACCAGTACTCATCAAAGCCTGTCATCAAAATAGCGGTCTACTGTGACAAGATGCCCCCTTTTCCTCCCAGCTTGTTTAGCTTGGTACTCATCACAAGGAATGCACTGAGTGATGTAGTTCCCAATAACGATGCTCATGTTTGGCCAGTAGAGTAATTCTCATGCTTTTCTCAGACTATACTCAATTCCTCAGTGGCTTTAACAACTTTCCTCTCAAATTCTTAGGGATAATAACTTGATTTCCTTTGTACGCTATGTAGTCTTGTGCTGTCAATTTATTTTTGTATCTTGAACACATTCTTGTGACCACAGGAGTATCCTTGATAGTTGCAGACCATCTATCATCACCACTCGTCGTAGCACTTGGAGAGCTGCATCCTGTTAGGTAGTCTGCTTGATTTCAACAATGTACTTGTTGCTGGATTCACTGTCTCTGCTTGGTTGATAACTTCAAGAGCACGTCCAGATGCCACTTCATATTTGACCTAGATTATTTCACATTCTGTTACATCATTTTCTATTTTCTTCATCAAGAGTACTGCTCTCAACAGCAATTTAGCAATGTTCATCTCCTTCCTTGCTTGTATGTCATGTCCAGATGGACTGTAAGTGAAATAACAGTCATTGCAGATGCTTTGGAGCAGATAGTAGTGGTTTGAGGAAAATACTTTGAAGTGGCTTGAAGTCTTCTGTCACTTTGTCTTTTCCAAGTAGGTATTGATGAAAATGTGCACAAGCAAATACGCTGCCAAACATTCTTCCTTGATCTGAGCACAGCACCATTCCATTTGTGTTAATGCCCTGGATGCAACTTGTCCTTGCTGTATTAGGATTGGTCCACACAGTGGCATTGTACTGCAGGGTGATTTCATCATTTACAAAAGTGTATTTTAGCGCTGACATTGCCATCAGTAGGTATTTGATTTTAGAGGATGCTGCTTCCTGCTCCATTACCAGAACCACTGCATATCATTAGCAGTAAGATGATTTTAATGGCCCACACCCCTACAACAAAATGGGCAGGCACTTTGGTAAATAGTTGTCAAATCCAACAAATTGTTAAACTGCTTTTGCATCTGTTAATCACCACACCTTTGCTACACCTTTCACCATTTCTAGCTCTGGGCAAAAACCTTTTGCAATCTGTGCATGACCTATGTACTTGACTTTGGGCATCTTTAATTGCAATTTTTTTTCCTGTTCAGCAATGCACTTGTTTGCTGGATTCACCGACCGTGCTTGGTTGATAACTTCAAGAGCATGTCCAGATGCTGCATGTTCATCAGGCAAACTCTGTCCATAGCACTATGTTTGGATTATGGGCAGCAATGGTTTCTTCCATTGGGTCTCCGTTATTCATAAACTAGCAGATCATGCAACATGGCTTCCACTCGAAGAAGATCACCAACAATCTCATGCTTTCTGTGTTGGCAAGCTGTTGGAGCTGTGAAAATGCCAATCGGCCTGACTTGTTCTGAAAATGCTCCAGATGCTGATTTACAACCCACACACTTCTGCACATGTCAATTGCTTTCCTGAGACTATCTTTCTCTTCTCTGAGTAGATGTGGTCTCCAAGCAAAATCCCTGATGTCTAATACAATTTACCTTTAATTAGATAATCTTTTAGTTAGACAAATTCACAGTATTCTGCAAGATGTGTTAATACAGTCATATACTGATTAATTGGCTCTTTTTTCACCTTGACTCCAAATATAGAACACATATCATCCAAAAGTTACACTCACTTTGCATTTAAAGTGTGCCTTCAAGGCTCTCAAAATTTCTGCAAAGAGATTTAGGTTGAAAAACATTTTGAAATAATCACTGCCCCAAAATGATAACACTTTGGCTATTAGCTGTTGTGCACTTTTATTTAAATCTGTTACAACTTCATAGTTTTACCATTGCAAGTGGAAAATCTGCCAGTTGATATGTTTGATATCACCTTTCATTTTGATTAGAACCAGGAGTGGAAATTTTGCATCCAATGTGCCTTAACCAGTTTTTCAGTAGTACCTTGCTTCTTCTTAACTCTTTTCATGGCTCTCAGTGACTTTTCGTAGCATTCACCACTTTGAACATTCCTGTGCCTTCCTTTAGTAACTGTGTTCTTATTTAACAGCTGTTTCTTTACAGCTCCTCACTACTCACTCTCAGCTCCACTCTAACACCATTCTACAGGCTTGCAATGGAAGCATTTCAGCATCCACTGTGTATTACTGAACTAGCTATAAAATGCTTGTTTCCAATCATTGCCTTATGATAGACTTCAAATGACTACAGCAAGCCTGGAGGTGCTTTAGTACTGTATTGCATTTCCACCCCACACTCTTCAGACAGTGTCTTTTGCAAATTGGCAGTAAAATCCCCAGAAGCTGGTACTCCCCCTTCCTTTCTCCCTGTATGAACGACACTTCAACCCCTCTTCATCCTCATCTCTAAAATGGCCAAACCATCTCCACACAATGCCCCTGACTTGCCTGGATGTGGGGTTCCACTGAACCTTCTTCTTGGGACTGACTACAATTCCAACAGATTCATACTGTGCTCTGATGCTGCTGGACTACTCCAGATATTGGCAAATCAGGTTGACCTGCAGCTCTAGAGGGTGGTACTTCCTCCTACTGAAGGTAGAAATTCCCACTCTCCATTAATTTAGCTTGCCTACAACGTGTTAAGGCTTGGGCCTGCCAGCTAATTGCCAACTTTTCTGGGGGTGAGGTGGAGGAATTGAGCCATCCACACTATCCACCCTTAAATTTCAACTTGAAATCTCTGTAATAACTATCATAAATGACTCATTTGTTTTGAGTTGCGTTCACAATTCATCAATGATGTTATGAATTTTTGTGTGCATTTGGATAAAGAAACTTTAATTCCTTCTTTGAGCCAGTTTTTCTGACTCTGCTCTACTCTGGTGCTTTCTCATCTTTGTACACTCTGTCCCATCCTGCCACATTTAGATTACCATTATCCTAATCATTGCCCTGTGCAATTGCCTTGCGTTTATTTCCCTTTAAATTTTCAAACCTTCCATCACATGAATCCTCTCACCCATTATTTGCTTTAAAGTCCTCTCTACAGCCCTAGTTATATGATTTACCAATTGGTGAGTTAATGTTCAGGTACACTGGTGCAGTGTATTAACATCCTGACCCAATACTACTGTTCTCTTTCCACAGTACTGGTGCCAGTGTCCTATGAATTGAAACCCATTTCTCCCACATCACTTTTTGAGCCATGTACTCAAATCTCTAATCTCATTTAGTCTCTGTCAATTTGCTTGTGGGTAACATAGGAATACAGAGGTTATTAGCTTTGTGGTTCTGTTTTTTTTCAATTTACACCTTAGCATTCTTGCTCCTCCCGCAGAATCTTTTCCTCATTCTACCTACATCATGAACCATGACAACTGAATCCTTCCCCTTCTGCTCCAAATTCCTTTCTAACTGTGAGATGTCCAGAACCTTTGATACCAAGGAGACTGCACTGCTTTCAGGACTCAAGATCTCAGCTGTAGAAAACAGTATCTATCCACCAAACTGTACTGTCATCCACTTTTCTACCTTATTTTTTGTCCTCTCTATTTGAATGGCTCCCTGCACCACAATGCTCTTGTCCATTTTATATAAGATCATATAAGAACTCGGAGCAGGAGTAGGCCGTCTGGCTCTTCGAGCCTGCTCCACCATTCAATAAGATCATGGCTGATCTTTTCGTGGACTCAGATCCACTTACCCGCGTTCTCACCGTATCCCTTAATTCCTTTATTGTTCAAAAAAAATCTACCTTTTTTTAAAAAACGTTTACCGAAGTAGCGTCAACTACTTCACTGGGCAAGGAATTCCATAGATTAACAACCCTCTGGGTGAAGAAATTCCTTCTCAATTCAGTCCTAAATCTGTTCCCTCTAATCTTGAGGCTATGCCCTCTTGTCCTAGCTTCACCTGCCAGTGGAAACATCCTCTCTACTTCTATCTTATCTATTCCCTTCATAATTAAATTTTAATAATTTTCTCATGGTCCCTATAGTTCCTGCTCTTGTCCATAATTTACAAGAACCCAAAACATTTAGGACATAGGAAGGATTTTATTAAGCTGAAGACGGTTCAGAAGAGATTTACCAGATGTTGTCGGGTATGGTAGGTTTGAGTTATAAAGAAAGGCTGAATAAGCTGGGACTTGAAGGTTGAGAGGCAGTCCTATTGAATTTTATAAAATAATGACGGGTATAGGTAGTGTTATTGGTAGTTGTATTTTCCCTAGGATGGGGCATTTCAAGTTTAGGAGGCGCATTTTTAAGGTGAGAGGAGTGAGATTCAAAACAGACATGAGGGGCAAATTTTTTACACAGAGGGTGATTCACATGTGGAATGAACTTCCGGAGGAAGTGGTGGATCCAGGTGTAATTACAACATTTAAAAGACATTTGGATAAGTACATGAATAGGAAAGGTTTGGAGGGGTATGGGCCAGGGGCAGGGAGATGAGACTAGTTTAGTTGGGATGATGTTTGGCTTGGACTAGTTGGACTGAAGGGTGTGTTTCCATGTTGTATGACTCTATGAGTTTATGTGCAAGGGCTGAAGTTCCTCCGTTTCTACCTTCTGGATCCCTGTAATTGCCTCACTTGTGGACTTACACTTCTCCCTCCTGTCCCCAGCAATGAACCAAATGTGAAGCAGATACCCTTAGGGGTGTGACTGTTCCCTGGAATAATATTGTCTGGAGTTTCTATCTCTGTATTACATCATAATGTCCACAGCTTGGTTTGCAGCTCATCAAATCAGAGTCCAATCACCTCAAGTTGCAGCACCTATTGGAAATGTGGTTGCATAGGTCACACTGGTGTCCACCAGACCCCACAAGTTGAAGCTCTATCATATCACCTGCCCTTTATTGTGTTTTATTTAACTTCTATTTAAAAATAACAACTGATTTAGCATCAATGGCATTTTAAAGAAGAACATTCTAAATTTCTGTCACCTTTTGGGTGTAGAGGCAGTTCTTATTTTCATTCCTGACAGATATTGTACAAAATCTCAGACCATGCCCTCTTATCCTTGTCTTCCCAAACTGTACACGTAACTTCTTGCATCTATCCAATCTGTTTCCCTTAAAATCTTGAAAATGTTGATCAACCTCCCATTAAAATTCTAGGGAATGAATACTAATTTGTGTATTTATTTTTTTCCTCATAATTTCACTGTTGGAGTCAGGTATCACTCTGATAAATGCTGTCTTAGGGTTCTTGGTGAGTTTCAGAAGGTTTTAATGTTTACTGATTACATGTCCATTAAACTGACAGAAACTTAAATCTGGTAAATAACAATGTAATTAGTATTTACAAATGCGATCATTGTTACTGAATGCCTTTTGACTTTTCTTGCTCCTAAACGATTGTGAATAGTTAATGATTTTAAAAATTTGAAGCTAAGTAGGCTGGGTCCATTTCCCCTGGAGAGTCAGAAGCTGAAGGGTGACTTTATAGAAGCTGATAAAACCATGAGGGGCATGGGTAGGGTAAATAGGAAAGGCCTTTTTTCCAGGGTGCAGGAGCCCAAAATTAGAGGGCGTAGGTTTAAGGTGAGAATGGAAAAAATTATAAGGGATCTCAAGGGCAACTTTTCACACAAAGACTTTGGAATGAGATGCCAGAGCAGGTGGTGAAGGCTGGTACAATAACAACATCTAAAAGGCATCTGGGTGGGTCTATAAGTAGAAAGGGTTTAGAGGGATATGGGCCAAATGCTGGGAAATGGGACTAGATTAATTTAGGGGATTTGGTCAGCATGGACGATTTGGACCAAAGGATCTGTTTCCATGCTGTACAGCTCTATGACTCTAATATGTCTTTCTGTTTCTCTTTATCTCTCCCTCTTAATGCAATTTTGCTTTTTTTTTATTTTTAGTTTCTGTACCTAATTTAACATTGTAGTATCTCACCCTCTTTCTCCTTTCTTTATTTTTCAATCCTTATTACACAAGGAGATACATTGTTTGTCCAGATGCCCTGTTGTTGTTGTATGACCACTGATAGTTCACGCTTGCAATTTACATGCCAAAAAATGTGCAATCTAAATGTGCGTATTATTTTCAACTAAGAAGGCATGCTACAAGATGCCATGCTCCAGCATTATCTAGGCTATTCATTACAAAAGTAAACATAATAAAAACATAAATGCTGTTTTCTGTTATCACTCGTCATTTCCCTCAACATATTTTTATTGAGAAACATATTTTTAATTTAGCAACTCGCTATTCTACAGCACCATTCACTATAAGAAAGAGTCTTAAAATTCTTTGTGGATGCAAAATTGTGACACAACTAAAGAGGTAGAGTCTAAAAAGACTTTGTTATGACAGAAATGCAAAGAGTTTAGGAAAAGCATGCCAGAGTGCAGGAAGGTCTCTGGTGAAATATAGAGCGAAAGGAAGGTGGCTACAAAAGTAGTCAAAGCTTAAAGTATAGGACATATTTGTGATTGTTAGGTTAAATAAAATTAAATGAAGGAAGGGTGATTGACATTTAAAGTAAAGACATTTTGGGCCTAAAGGGAATAGATAACATTTAAAGAGGCAAAATGCAGAAGGAGATGATTTAATAATCAAATGAAAAGATGTAAGAAAAGATCAATACAAAATGGAAGAAAATAATGAAAATAAAGGAAAATGGAGCAAAACAAATAAAAAGGAAAAAAAAAGTAATGAGAAAAGAGTGGCATAGAAATTGAAGAAAATATTCGATTTGTTGAGACCACATTAGTTCCATGTGAAAGAATAGCATTTAAGACATATAAGTCAGTGCAGTCGTTGACGTGCTCGCCAAGCTGGTAAGTTTGTTCACAAACCTTTCGTCACCATGCTAGGTAACATTATCAGTGTGCCTCTGGTGAAGCGTCAGTGTTCTGTCCCGCTTGCTATTTATGTATCTTGGTTTGTTGGGTTGGGTGCCATCACTTCTGTATTTGTTTCTTAGTGGTTCGTATATGGTTGAAGAGGGACACCAATTTGATTGGGAAACGTATGTAGCCATCCTAGGAAAAGCCAAGCAAAAACACACGTGAGAATTCCTGGAGGCCAGTCATTCAAACCGGAACTCCATTAACAAATATGTAGAGCTGGACCCCATATACCAACCACTAAGAAACAATTTCGGAAGTGATGCCACCCACCCCAGCAAACTGAAACATGTAAATGACTTCACCAGAGGCACACTGATGATGTTACCTAGTATGGTGATGAAAGCTTTGCACATAAACTTACCAGCTCAGCAAGCAAGTCAATAACCGCATCAGCAACCCAAGCTACAAATCTTCTCAAAAACCTTGAATATATGTCAGTCCTGAACCTGGGGAATGCTTGCAACAGAGTTAGAAACCTTTCACCAGATAAGTTGAGGAGACATGGACATGAGGGGAGGAGTGCGTGTAGGCAAGGGCTTGATAGAAACTATGTCACCTTAAGTACTTTCTTTTAGTTTGTTATCATTCGAAGATAACACATCTGAAATTAAGAACGTTCATTTTGTTCTGTTTTATTTTGTGACTTATAATTAAAACAACAGAGTTAAATAAATGAATATATTAATGAGAAATTACTTGTTAACCCTAGTTATAAGCAACTTTGCAGAGTTTCATTAATCAGATATTATTCAGCATTTGTACAAACACATCTGCAATGAACAAACAGTCATCAATTAAGATCAGGATCCCTACTGCTACCACTCTTAGGTTAACCAACCATAAATCACAATATCTTTATAACATACTAATTTTATGAAAAACTTTGTTAATACTGTATATTTACACTAATCTGATATACATCACTAGTATACCAGTAATTTGGTGTGTGATGAAACTAGGCTGACTCACAGATTTTTTTGGTAAATGACTAGTGTCTTAATTGTTTGCATCTGTGAACATGAGAAACAATATTTAGGAATATATCAATATGCCCATAAATCATCTGCAGGCAATACGAAACCAAACACAGACAATTAGGGAATTTATGAAAAGCTTACAGCCTATGTTTATTTGTGTATGACATTTGCTATTTGGTCTTAAATGTGAAATAATTATGAGATTTAAAACGCAAACTTTTTTTTTAATTGCGTGGCAGTTTATTTTCTAACCCAATGAAGACAGTTTATAGAACCTCCTGGTTGACTTTCTTCAAATCTATGGCTATAAGCCACAAATGTAACAGTGTATATTGTGTCCTGTAAAGAATCAGGCAAAGTTAAGGATTGTTCATCTCATGTTCGATTTTTAATTGTTTGCTGTCATGGATCTGGGCAGGGCATTGTTGCTTGAAAAATAAATTGGGTAATTCAATTAAACCGCTGCAGAAGATACATCATATCTGATGTGGAAAGGCACTAACCCCAGCTTGAACTTGGCTTCCCACATCGCTTCACTTATTTGACAAATGGTTTCTTGAAAATAATTGAAACACATGGCTGCCAGCATAGGTCAATAACACTTTTTTGCCACTCACTCTGCTAACAGCTTCCATTTTTCGTTGTACTGCTCTGTTCAGGGCAAAGATTATATTCAGCTGGTAAATCATGCAGACAATATTACTAAGAAGGGGCTTAATACAGCAAGAAGAAACTATGTGAAAGAAATTACACTATGTTGTATTTTTTCTGCAGGGTGGAAAGTGGAAAAGAAAGGTAGATGCATAAATGTACTTAGACAGATATACAGAATTAGTAATAAGTACAAAGAGAGCAGAGATCCATTTCAAGCAACATTATGTGCCTTGTTCATATTGCAGAAAGAATAAAAGACTATTAATAAAAAACATCAGAGATAGTAGGAACTGCAGATGCTGGAGAATCTGAGATAACAAGGTGCAGAGCTGGATGAACACAGCAGGCCAAGCAGCATCATAGGAGCAGGAAGGCTGACGTTTCGGGCCTAGGCCCTTCATCAGAAATGGGGGAGGGGAAGGGGATTCTGAAATAAATAGGGAGAGAGGGGGCGGCAGATAGAAGATGGATAGAGGAGAAGATAGGTGGAGAGGAAACAGACAGGTCAAAGAGGCGGGGATGGA
>NC_063334.1:84843799-84875274 GCF_021869965.1 Rhincodon typus
TCAGCCTTCCTGCTCCTCTGACGCTGCTTGGCCTGCTGTGTTCATCCAGCTCTACACCTTGTTATCTCAGGGTCTAGGATATCTTCTTTTTCATATTTTACTGGGGTTTGGTCAGGTCTATAACAAAATGGGGCTCTTGTAGAATCAAAATCTCCAATTCCAGGTTGGGTTTAGGATTATTGGACTCAAAGGCATTGAATGGTTAGTGTTGGTGCTTTTTATTTTGGGTGTTGAACTCGGTTGGTTTAGATAGGGTTAACCTTGTATAATAATGGCTCTTTCAGTCACTAAGAGTTCCTTTGGGGTGGAAGCAGTCACTTCAGGAGTTTTACAGAGAGTGAGCAAGGCAAAGCTTTTGGAATTGGCAGGCAAACTGAAGTTGGGGTTGCCTTTGTCTGTGTGAAAAAGGGAAGTAATGCAACAATAGCTTGACATTTACAATTGCCAGGAATGCAATAGGAATCATTGGAAATGACTAAAATTGAATTGCAAATGAAGCAGCTTAAACATGAAAAGGAAATGAAAATGAAAGTTTGAATTATGATTGAAAGCAGGAGAAAAGCAGATAGAGAAAATAGCTCTAACAGAGGAGAAAGAAAAGGAAAGGATAGCCTGGCAGAAGAAAAAAGAAAAAGAAAGGAAGGTCATAGCAGAAGAAAGGAGAAAGAGAGAAGTTTTGAACTTCGAAGGTTGGAACTGAAAACTCAAAGTTGACTTGAAATGGTGGAGGTAGACATGAAAGGTACGGGCAGTGATGAGGACAGTGATGGAAGAGCAATTTCCTCGTAGCCAAAGGCCTGGTGGGAATCTGTTCAAATATGGCCAAGTGTTGCCTAAGTTTGACAAGAAGGATGTAGAAGCCATTTTCAATTCATTTGAGAAAGTGGCTAAACAAATAAAATGGCCGGTGACCATGTGGGTATTGTTGATCCAAGAAAAGTTGGTATGTAGAGCTAGTGAGGTATTTGCATCACTATCAGAGGAGGTATCTGGGGAGAATGATGAGATGCAAAAAGTCATCTTAAGTGCATATGAGCTCATACCAGAAGCCTACAGACAACATTTCAGGAATCTAAGGAGGGAACATGGTCAAACCTACATTGAGTTTGAAAGGAACAATTTTGACAAGTGGATAAGGGCATTGAAAATAGATCAAACATATGACATTCTGAGAGAGATGATTATTTTGGAGGAGTTCAAAAATTCTCTTCCTGAAGTCATGAAAACTCAGGCAGAAGAGCAGTGTGTTAAGCCTGTAAGATTAGCAGCAGAAATGACAGATGATTATGAGTTGGTTCATAAATCAAGTTTGGCCCCTGACATCAATTTTAGTCTGAGGGATAGACATTGGGGAAAAGAGAAATCCTTAAGTGGTAAGGGAAAAGATCCCATTGAAGATAGTAAGAATAGTTTATCACAGGATAAATAGGAAACCCATGAGGGCGAAAGAGAAGTAAAAAAGCTCAGGTATTTTCACTGTAATAAAGTAGGCCACATAGAGTTGGAGGTTTAGAAAAAGTATTGGGAAGACAGATCTGGGAAAACAGGATAAGCTAGTGAGTTTTGTTGAAATGGTAAAGGAAAGCACAGTGGAAACTAAAAAGCTGCAAAAGGATGTATAACCGGATCAGGGATTGATTGAGAAGAAAGTTCCAGATCTGTTTAAAGAATTTATTTGTGTGGGTTTTTGTGTTGGAGGGGCAGGTAAAGATTTTAAAATTTTAAGAGTTATGGGAGCAAGTCAATCTTTGAGGGTGAGAGATGAGGAGATATGCAATTCAGAAGGAGTATTGGTCAGAAAATGTGGTAATACGTGGAATTCGTGGAGAGAAGAGCAGTGTTCCATTATGTAAAGTGAGGTTGGAGAGTCCACTGAAAAGTGGTGGTAGGAGTAATAGAGAAATTCTCGGTTCTGGGAATACAGTTTATCCTTGGTAATGATATAGCTGGATCACAGATGGGAGAGATGCCTACTGTGGTTGAAAAGCCAGTGGAAAACTAGGCAACTGAGGTGTGACAGGAAGTATATCCTGGGATTTTTTCTCACTGTATGGGAATGGGGTCACAAAGCCATGGGTGGAAACGGGATGAGAAATCAAAGAATAAAGATGAGAAGGTTGAAGTTCAGAGACTATGTTTGATCAAATGGTTGAGAAGAAAAAGAACAGTTGGAGGACAAAGTGGATTTTTTTGGTTCAGAGATATTAGCTGAATTACAACAGAAAGAGGAAAAGCTAAAACAGTTGATTCAAAAAGCATACAGAGAAGAAGAATCTGAGTGCATCACAAAATGTTACTATCTTAAAAATTAAGTCTTGGTGAGGAAGTGGAGACCATCATATATTCAGGCAGATGAAAAATAGGCAGAAGTTCATCAAGGTGTGTTACTGGTGGGTTGTAGAAAGGAGGTGTTGTGAGTAGCACAAAAATTACTAGTAGGAAGTCATTTGGAAATAAGGAAAACTCAAGCCAAGATACTAAATTTTTTTTGGCCTGGACTACATATGGTTGAATTTTGCTGGACATGTCGTATTTGTCAGATAATTGGAAAATCTCAGGCGGTGATAAAACTATTACCCTTAATACCGATTCCTGCATGTGAGGAACCTTTTACAAGAGTCTTAATTGATTGCATAGGACTCCTACCTAAAACAAAAAGTAGGAATCAGCCTTTACTAGATTTCCAGGGACCATTCCATTACGCAGTATCATAGCTAAAAGGATTTTAGAAATGTTACTCAAATTGTTTACTAGATACAGACAACCCACAGAGATATAATCAGATCAAAGATCAAATTAGTCAAGGAAGCTATGGATATCTTAGGAATAAAACAATTCAAATCCACTGCATACCGTCCAGAATCGCATGAAGCATTTGAACATGGCATCAGACTTTAAAGACCATGTTGAGTGCTTATAGTCAAGACTATCCAGAGGATTAGGATAAAGGAATTCTATTTGTGCACTGGTGGGATTGTTGGGATTGGTTTCATAGGTAAAAAATGGATGTTACCAGTCATGAATCAGCAGATAGCACTTCTGCCTTGTAGTTGCCCAATTGTTTGGCATGATGACTGAAGTACAGCTGACATGGAAGACTGCAGCAGGTAGAAGGCAACATGACTGGGGCTGCCATGGGCATTGGCTTACATAATTCTTGACTACAGTCAAATAGCAGGTGGAGGTTGAGGGACTGAAATCCGTTATGGTTGCAATATAGGTTTGAGTTTACATTATGGGCTGTTCATCATTGAGATGTGTAAAATAATTAAAGTATGTAATAGGCTAGTGTCATTTTGTAGGGTGGGCAAATGGAGAAAACATGTAAGAAAAATGAATTCCATAGCTATTCCCATTCCCCGATATTCCCATTCTCCATTTCTCTTGCATTTCTCTCGCTCCACAGCCTTGTCTTTTTTGTTTCTTGTTTACTTTGCTCTTCGGAGAGAGGGCCCATTCTTTCCCATTCACACCTTCATTCACACTCATTTTACATCTCCTTTTTCTCTTTAACCACTATTAACAACCCCTTTGTCTTTTGCACTGAGCCTCTACACCATCTATCCCCCTGTTCCTCCTCGACTTCTGTCAAAAGTATCGAAAGATCACTTTCCAACACCTTTCAGTTCTGAAGAGTCTTATCAGACTCAAAACATGAACTCTGTTTCTCTCTCCACAGATGCTGCCAGATCTGCTAAATTTCCCTAGCATTCTCTGTATTTGTTTGAGGAATACACCTCAACTTACCTCAGCTAGGGACTGGAGTAAGAAGGAGTAAGTCAAACATTACTTCACTGTCTCAGGCTTGCCCTTAAATTAGAGATAACACAGTGTGGAGCTGGAGGAACACAGCAGGCCAGGCAGCATCAGAGGAGCAGGAAACTTGACATTTCGGGTCAGGACCCTTCTTCAAAAAATCTGAAGAAAATCAGAAAATCCTCCAGCTTCACAGTGTGTGATCTCTGACTCCAGCATCTGCAGTTCTTGCTATCTCTGAGTGAGTTCTTGCACTTAAATTAAACTCTCTTTGCTTATTTCCGAATGAACAGTACAAATGCTCATATGGTCTTGCTTATCGAGATCATCACTGGGTCTGTGTTGACTCCTGAATCCTTCCTATCAACCTGCTTAGGGTCCTCACTTTGCCTGGTCCCCTCGGTGTTGCTGACTGCCTATCTCAGGGTCTGCTCCCCTCCCAAGAAAATGATAGACTAATGATGCTCAGCATTGTACGAAATTGAAAATTAATGTGATATCCAAACAAGTTCTATGAAACTTAAAAAAAAAACAAATCTCAATGAGGATTGTCTCTGATACCTTTTAGAGTCATAGACTCACAGACTATACACCATGGAAAGCATACTGTCTGGGTGCATAACGGCCTGGTATGGCAACTGCTCTGCCCAGGATCATAAGAAACTACAGAAGGTTGTGTGCACAGACTAGACAATCAATGAAGCCAACCTTCTATCGATGGACTGCATTTACACGGCTTGCTGCCGCAGAAAGGCAACCAACATTATCAAAGATCCATCATACCCTGGTAATGACCACCTACAACCTCTTCCGTCAGGCAGAAGATACAGAAGCCTGGACACACACACGAGCAGGTTCAGGAACAGCTTCTTTATTGTCATTATCAGGCTGTTGAATGGACTCTAGCCTCAAATAATGTAACCTGCAATGTAACCTGTATGCCGCTGTGTCTTTTTGATCCGTACATCCTTTGCTTGCTGTGATCTGCCTGTACCGCTCGTAAGTAAAGCTTTTCACTGTATTTCAGTACACATGACAATAAAATCAATCAATCAATCAATAATGCAACATGAAAACAGGCTCTTCGTCCCAAACTGGTCCATGATGACCATGATGGCCACTCAGCTCGTTCCAATTGCCTGCATTTGGTCCATATCCCTCTAAACCTTTCCCATCCATGTACCTATCCAAATGTTTTTTTAAATGTTGCTACTGTACCTGTCTCAACCACTTTCTCTGGCAGCCCATTCCACATTTGCATCACTCTCTGCGTGAAGAAGTTGCCCCTCAGGTCCTTCTTAAATCTTGCCCCTCTCACCTTAAACCTATGCTGTCTAGTTTTCAATTCGCCATCCCTGGGAAAAAGACAATATGCATTCATCCTATATATGCCCCTCATGATTTTATACAGCTCAATAAGGTCACCCCTCATTCTCCTACGTTTCAAGGAATAAAGGCCTATCCTGGCCAGCCTCTCCCTATAACTCAGGCCTATTAGTTCTGGTAACATCCTCGTAAATCTTCTTTGCACACTTTCCAGTTTAATTATGACTTTCCTTCAACTGGAGAACCAAAACTGTACACAATACTCCAAGTGTGGCCTCACTAACGACTCATACAACTGTTAGCATAACATCTCAACTCTTACACTCAATGCCTTGACTGATGAAGGCCAGCATGCTAAATGCCTTCTTCACCACTCTGCCTACCTGAGATGCCACTTTCAACTAACTATGTATTTGTACTCCTAAGTCCCTCTGTTCCACAACACTCCTCAGGACCTTACCATTTACTGTATAAATCCTACTCTGGTTTGAGTTTCCAAAGTGCAATGCTTCACGGTTATCTGTATTGAATTGCATTTGCCAATCCTCAGACCACTTCCCCATTTGATCAAGGTCCCTCTGCAATTTTTGATAACCTTCTTCACTATCAATGATACCTCTTAATTTTGTATCTTCCACAAACTTACTAAACATGCCTTGTACACTCATATCAGATCATTTATGTAAATAACAAATAACAAAGGTCATAACGCTGACCCCTGTGGCACACCACTAGTCACAGGCCTCCAGTCCGAGAAACAACCTTCAACCCTCACTCTCTGCCTCCTACCATCCAGGCAGGCAATTTTGAATCCAATTAGCTAGCTCTCCCTGGATCGTATGCAACCTAACTTTCATGACGAGCCTGTCGTGCGGGACCTTGTCAAAGACCTTACTAAAGTCCATATGAACAACATCTACTGACAAACCCACATCTATCCCCTCGGTTACCTCTTCAAAAAACTCTAAAAGATTTGTCAGACATGACTTCCTGCCATAAGTCTATGCTGACTATCCGTAATCAGAGCTTGACGATCCAAATGTTGGTTGATCCTGTCCCTTCGTATCCTCTCCAATAACTTGCCTACCACTGATGTCAGGCTCACTGGTCTGTAGTTCCCTGGCTTGTCTTTGCTACCTTTCTTAAACAATGGAACAACATTAGCCTCCTCCAGTCTTCAGAAACTTCACCAGTTGCTAAAGATGAAGCAAAAAATCTCTGCAAGGACCTCTGCAATTTCTTCCCCAGCCCCCCACAACATCCGAGGATGGACTTGACCAGGGCCAGGGGACTTATCCACCTTAATGCGATCTAAGGCTGCAAACACCTGTTCTCTGGTAATATGTATGCAGTCCAAAACATTCCCACTTGTTTCCCTTATTTCTTTAGCATCCATAATTCTCTCCTGAGTGTATTCATAAAAAATTGCCCCTATCTCCTGTGGCCCCACACATCGACGGCCATGCTGAGCTTTAAGGGGACCTATTCTCTCACTAGCCACCCGTTTATTCTTAATATAGCTATAGAACCTCTTGGGATTATCTTTAACCTTATCTGCCAGATCCATTTCATACCCTCTTTTTGCTCTTCTGATTTCCCTGTTAAGTGTGCTTCTGCACTTTTTATAGTTGTCTAGAGATTCACTTGAGCCCGATAGCTTAAACCCAATGTATGCCTTCTTTTTCCTGACCAAAGCTTCGATATCTTTTGTCAGCCAGGGATCCCTAAACCTGCTAGCTTTTCCCTTCACCCTAACAGGGACGTACTGTCCCTGGACTCTTGATATCACACTTTTAAAAGCCTCCCATTTGCCAGTCATTCCTTTTCCTTCAAACAGACTCACCTAATCGACCTCTGCTAGATCCTGCCTAATGGCCCCAAAATTGACCCTGCTCCAGTTTAGCACCTTAACTTGTGAACCTGTGCTATCTTTTTCCATAACTACGTTAAAAATAAGAGAGTTATAGTCACTGGACCCAAAGTGCTCTCCGACTGACACCAGTCACTTGTCCGACCTTGTTTCCTAAGAGGAGATCTGGTGTTGCACCCTCCCGAGTAAGGCCCTCAACATACTTATTTACAAAACTTTCTTGGACACATTTGACAAACTCCACCCCACTCAAGCCTTTTACACTCTGGGTGGCCCAGTCAATACAGAGGAAATTAAAATCTCTAACCAATACTACTCTGTTATTCCTACAGGTATCTGCAATCTCTCTATACACATCTGCTCCTCTAGCACTTGCTGGCTATTTGGGGATCTATAATACAGTCCCAACAGAGTGACCATCCCCTTCTTGTTTTCTGTTGAAGGTTGATCACCTAATGTGGGTGTCTTTTCTAATGGAGGTTAGTCAAGCACATTAACCTCTTAGAATGGGTAAGAATTTGACTTTTACCTGCTTTGAAACTGGACAGTTTCTGAAATTGATGCACAATTTTTTAGACATAGTATTCTTTGACATGGCTTTGTGCATTGATTATGCCTGTGAGGCTTTGTTGTTCCAGTTCCTTGACACTGACTTAGTATCTGCTGTTTAGCTTACACTCTTTAGAATTTATACTTACAAAATAAATATTGATTTTACAGCTCTGCAGCCACAGTTTCCCACTAATCTGTCAAGCTCCTTAACGAAAATATATATGGACTCCCCTCAGTATTGAAGTCTTCTGTTAAATCTTACCCTTTTAGGAATATTATTTGTTCTCAGGTGAAAGCAATTTTCATGTTTTTTTCACGTTTTGGATGATAATAACATCATTCACTACAGGACCTATTGAATTCAATTGTGTGCTAGCTTGTTCAACTTTAGACTTTGTGTTTAATTTTGAAATAATTCTGTATCTCAATAATTCTTTTCTATTTTCTAAGATGTCCAACCCTGTGTTCTGTTTCACCATTTTCTGCAATTGAATCCACTTAGAAGATTTATTTCTCCTTCCATTTCTTCTTATTGTGTTAATTAATATTTATTAATTTAAATAGTTTTAAATCTGTAACATCACAGTGCTGTTGTGATCTGCCGTTTTAAAGTTTGTATTCTAGTATTAAATCAATGGTATTTAATTCTGCTGTCTTAACTTTTGAATGCTCTTGTGATACAATAATGTTGCAGTATTTTCTTTGCAAGTTTTAAAATTCTATATTATAGTAATACTGTCTGAAATTAATCCAATAAAATTTATTAAACGAGTACAGCTATGTTGTGTTGCCTCTTTCAGACTTTGACTGATGGAAAATAGTTATCTCTGTACTTGCTTGCTGGGGTTTCCTACCTTTTTATCTTAATGATTATGCTGGTTATTTCTTGCAGCCAACATGGAAATTTCCATTTCTTCATGGACGAAATGAATGTGTCTCCACCTTTCACAAATCTGAACATAATGCACTCCTCGCTCCCCAATTTTTATACCCAATATCCATGCCTGCAACATTAATAAATCTTTCCACCAAAATCACAGTTTAAATTATGACTGGCTCAGTCTAAAGAAAAGTATGAAATTCCTATAAAATTCCTTTTCTGCTAGACTTTTTCATCATATAAATGTACTTTTTTTCCTCTTAAATAACTTGTCTAACACTGCAGATGCAATATAAATTAATTTTCTGTCCCTTGCTTTGTCAACTGTAGCTGTGCCCGCTGGTCCTATTTTCAATGGTGGTGATGCTTGGTTGAAGGGTAAGTACACTCTTTCCCTTCTTTCCTACCTAGCCTCTTCTTTTGCACCATTATTATAAAGCTTTCTCCCTTTACTTGCAAAGTTCTCTAACTTTGCGCCGAACACAGACTCTAACTTTTTGCAAATCACTGACTCTTTCCAGTGTGGATAGTTTTTTAAGTTGTTTTCCGGCCCCACGCAGTTTCCTTCAGCAGCTTCTACCAGCTCCATGGAGGAGGTTTTCTTCTGTAGTACTGTTTTGGTCCTGTTGCTGCTCCTGTAAATGCTGCTGTCTGTTTGTTTGTTTACGTGTTTCATCTGCTGACTGACCATCTGTGACTTTTTAAAGCAGTAACATATTCAAAATGGTAAACTCACTTGTCTTCTGAATAGACTCTTTCAACTGATGTTACCTTGATGCGTTTCAAATGGTGCCCACAGCTGATTACTAAGTGACGTTGTGCTCTGGATTCAATTTACATGATCTAGTTAGGCAGAATTACAAAGACTATTAGAAACCAGGGATGGCATATACATCTCCGTTGGGATCTCATATAAGACAGACTGATTCTCCACCCGAATCACTGAGACATGTCAACTTGGGTGGAGCTTAATGTAACTTCAACAATAACACTTTCAAAGCCATTACCTTCCAGATGGAGAAAACCTATTTCACCTGGTGTATGCATCTAGAAATAAGTTTTATAGTAGTAGACTATTAGAAAAGATGTCAGAAAGTGTTTCTGAACCAAGTGATGGTGCAAGTCTAGAAATCTCTCCTCCAAAATCTGTTGAAATTAGGACAATAAAAATTTTCACATTAAGAGCGGTTGATTTTTGTTAAGCAAGGGTATAACAAATTATGGAACGAATGTGGCTAAATAAAGTTAAAATGCTGATCATGCATGAGGTCCTTGAATCATAGACTTGAAGGACTGAATGGTCCCGATCCTAAATTTCTTCCTATGTTCTTTAATCTAGGTTCCTACAAACGAATGAACTCAATTGTGGTTAGATGTTTGAATGCCTTAGTCTAGAAGATTCATTATCATCTGAAGAAAATAAAGTCTGGGAAAAATGTTTGTCAAGCTTTAAAAATTGCAAGACCTAAAGTAAGAAAACCACACATTATATTGATGATGTAACAAATTACACAAAATGCTTAAAAAAGGTCTTTGGACTGAAACGTTAATTTTGTTTCTCTCATCACAGAGGCTGCCAGACCTGTTGAGTATCTCCAGCATTTTCAGTTTTTTTTTCAGATTTTCAATATCTGCACCATTTGAATTTAGTTTATTGATAACATAATATTGCTTGATTGTCAATATAGGATTTAAAAATGAAACTCTTCTTTGTCATATCCAAAAGTCCAGTACTACATCACTGTGATCAATGTCAATATCATCATTATTCAAAAATAAATATGTTCTATTTTTAAGTAAATACAATGGAATGGCAGACAGGTATACAAAAAAATAAAGTATATAAGCAGTTAGGCACATTAAAGATATATTGATATACATGTATATAAAATGTTTAAATCAAATGTCCAGTGAAACAACATGTCAGCAACAAAGGTTGACATAAAACTAACTTAGTATTCATGAAGATTCAATTAGATAATGACAGCTCATAGCTCGGTGAGAATAACATCTTAAATCTCAATAATGTCTGATACTATGCATTGCTAATACAATGATTTGTAGCGACAGACTTCATCCTGTTAAGACATGTCAAGGCATAGCCTCATTAATTGTGCGCCCAGGAAATTAAAAATGAACAATTTTACCAACCAGTTTATCAAATAAGAAGGAAAGGAAATTTCTTCAAATAATTTATTGTTCAGTCAGTTTCTTTCTCAATTAGGGAGAACTATGTCAATCACTTTATTTAACAAGGTACTCATTTCTTTGAAAGAGTACAGGAAGATAAGCTGGACAAAAAGGTACGATCTAACATTGTCATTTTTTGAGAGAGATCAATTGATGGAAAAAGGAAATGGAAAAGATGTATTTCTTTTGTTTTCTTATCTTCCTAACTCTTACATACATTCATCATCTGTTATAACTTGCATCCTCTAAATAATAAACATAGAATTACAAGCAAGTGAAAAGGATAAATCTCGTCACTATTGAATATTCACAATCATGTGGCTTTGAGAGATGGCATATACCCTGAGGACCATAAGATCAGTGTCTTGTTCCAAACGGGAACACACAAAGACCTGATGAACAGATGTTTTTCCATCTTTTTGTTTAAGGAGTTATGCAAAATGAGGAAGTAAAGTAGTTTATCAAATTAAGCAAGTTAAGTGTTGAAGTATGTATTATCACAATATCATGTTTACTTTGATGAAAATATAATATGGACCTTATTGGATTTGAAAGCTTTTTAAAAACATTCTTACATAATATAACTTCGCTAAACAACAACGAAAAGTATGTTCCACAAATGTTCAGGCTGACATGCAAGCCAAGTCTTTTCAAACCAGTAATAGAACATTAGCCTGTCTCACAGTTGCTGCACTGAGTCAAGTTGTGTTCTATACTGTATGGATTTTATTTCAAAAATACCATTAAATCTAATAATCCAGAAATGCTGTCAATGATTCTCTCATCAAAGTGTGCTGTTTTAGTCCCTAAAGATAGCAATCTTCTATAAATCACTGAAATGATGTGAAGTGTAGGCACTGTAATATCACTGTGAGCAAAGAAGAAATAGTTACTCTCTGTTAATCATCACAACACTCTTCTAAGATATGGTTATTACTGATGAATCTCTCCAACCCTGGAAAGTCATTTTATGTTTACATAACATCAAATAGCTTATTTTAATATGTTTACATTTAGAGGAGAACTAGTGGATATACTATATTTAGATTTCCAGAAGGCATTTCATAAGGTGCCACATCAAAGTTCATTGTGGAAAGTAAAAGCTCATAGTACTGAGGGTAACATATTGGCATGGGCAGAAGATTGGCTCTCTAACAGGAAGTAGAGAGTAGAAATGAAGGGTCTTTTTCAGACTGGCAGGATATCATGAGTGGTGTGCCACAGGGGCTTGTTCTGGGGCTTCAAATTTTTACTATTCATATCCATGATTTGGATGAAGGGATCAAAGGTGTTGTAGCTAAATTTGCTAATGACACAAAAGCATGTAAGAAACAGAATTGTGAAGAAGACATAAGGAGCCTACAAAGTGATGCTAAAATAGATTAAGTAGTGGGCAAAGATGTGACCATTGGAATACAGTGTGAAAATATGTGAAATTGGTCATTTTCACATAACTATATATTTAAAAAATATTATCTAAATGGTGAGAGATTGCAGAGCTCTCTGAGATGCTGAGAGATCTGGGTATCCTAGCAGATGAATCACAGAAGGTTAATATGCAGGTATAGCAAGTAATCAGGAAAACTAATGGAATATTATGTTTTATTGCAACAGGAATTGAATGTATGAGTAGGAAGATAACACATCAGTTATAGAGGGCATTGTAGAGATTGCATTTGGAGTACTGTGCACAGTACTGGTTACTATACTTATGGAAGGATGTTAATGACTTGGAAGCAGTTCAAAGAAAGTTAATACATATGAAGAAATACTAGACAGGTGAGGCCTGTATCCTCTAGAGTTTAAAAGAGTTAGAGGTGACTTAATTCAAACATAAGATCCCATGGGGACTTGACTGGGTTGATCTGAAAGGATGTTTCCTCTTGTGAGAGAATGTAGAACTAAGAGTCAGAGTCTTATAATAAGGGGATGCTCATTTAAAATAGAGATAAGAAAACATCTTATTCTCTCAGATGGTTGAGAGTCTTTGGAATTCCCTTCCTCAAAAGGCAGTAAATGGATGCTGAGTCATTAAATATTTTTATGGCAGATAAATAGATTCATCATTACCAAGGGAATGAAAGGTTAGTGGGCTGACACAGGAATGTACTGTTGAGGTTAAAATCAGATCAGCCATGATCTTATAGAATGGTGGAGCAGGCTCAAAGGGCTGAGTGGCCTACTTTTGTTTCTTGTTCACATGTTTGTATGACCTTTCAGCTTCTAATATGTATGTGAGGTGGCCTTATGCTGCAGTATTAATGTCCATATATCCAGACCCAAATTTCTGGGATTGAGTTCTACGTCTGAACTTGTTGGCCATGGAAGGTTTGTTCATAAACACAGCCAAACAGATTGTCTGTAAATCCTTCCATTAAACCCGATGGCAGGGAGTAAGAGTAGGAGAGCTTATTTGTCTGCAGAAGATAATAGCACGCCACCACAATACTTTGCACATGAACACGGACCAATCAGATGACATCCTTGATCTAACTCTCAGAGATGAGAACATGTGAAATCACAGACAGACCGAATATGTATGTCCCAATTTTTATTTTACTCTCTCTAAATCTTTAAAGAGGAAGGATAATCAATGAATTTTACATCTCGGTTTACTATCTGTCAAAATTCTTCAATGTAGTTACCTTGTTTGGTTATAAGATATTACTGTGTTGTACACTTAGCAATCTCCTTGACTTGGTGCCAGGTTCAAATAAAAATAAAATCCATGGCACAGTGTGGCTGTAGTTATACTCAGTTCAATTCTTTCGTGTCTTAATCTTTGAGGTCATCAGCAAGTTCACTGCTGACAGCAAAAATCCAAACAGGATAACTGCATTGAAGAGTTTCCAGGTGCAAGGTATTGTGATGGTGTGCCATTTTCTCCTGCAGAAAGGCTGACCAAAAAACTCTCACTCTCTTACTCCCTGCTATTCGGTATAATGGAAGGAATTACAGATGGACATGGAACTCAAATCCATAACTTTAGGTCTGGAGATATGGACATTAACACTGTAGTGTAAAGGCATCTCACATACATGATGTCATAGTGGCTCCCTGTGAAATTTTTTATTCATTCACAGGATGAGGGCATCGCTGACTAGACCAGCATTTATTGGCCATCCATAATTAGCCAGAAGGCAGTCAAGAATCCACCATATTGATATGTGTCTGGAGTCACATGTAGGCCAGACCAGGTAAGGATGACAGTTTCCTTCCCTAAAGAACATTAGTGAACCAGATTGGTTTTTCCTGACAATCCATAATGGATTCATGGTCATCATTAGGCTCTTAATTCCAGATTTTTGTTGAATCCAAATTCCACCTTCTGCCATCTGATTTGAATGTGGGTGCCCGGAACATTATCTGTGTCTCTGGATTAACAGCCCAGCAATAATACCACTAGGCCATCTACCTCCCCTGTATGGAACTAAATACCCTTTTTAATAAATTGACCTAAAATTCAGCTGATCTACATGATAAAATATTCATTATTTTTCATGCTGGAATTGTATACATCAAGTTAGCTAAACCAAGATTATGGTTTGAAGCACACTGAAACTTTTCCTTGTAGTTTTTAAGAGATTCGATGGTGGAAAAGCTGGAAAGTAACTGTCTGACAAAGGAAAGCTGGTATTTAGCCAAGAGGCGAGATTAATTTGAACTTATTGGATGCTACACTGGAGAATATTAATACTCTGTAACAGTGCAGAATAGAGCAACATAAATAATGCCAGGTTTCAGGAAGCTAAGTTGTGAATAAAGGCTAAATCATGTTTATTCTCATTGAAACAAGATTTCAGATAGCTAGAGAAAGTTTCAGAATTGTGAATTGGATTAGTAAAGTAAACCCACACAATTTTGTTTATATAGTGACCAAGAGTTAAAGAATACATGGACAAAATTTTTTACATATGAAGTGAATAGCAAATTCAGATACAGCTATTTCAGTGTTAATAGGCTGAAAAACTATACTCAGGAGACTCATGTGAGATTCCAGTTTTTAACCTTGCCACCTCAAGGTCACAATTTAAGAACTGTGTCAATAATCGTTATTGAAGCTGTTCCTGGAGAGGAAGAGAAACCAGTTGCTCATCCTCAGATAAGTGGACTGTAACTGAAGAAACAGAAGTGCAAAATCAGTATGACACAAAGTGGAATGCAGTGATTAACTGATCCACTATTACTCAAGATCACTAAACTGGAATTGATCTTTCATTGAGGGAACATGTAGTATTTAGCATTTTGATTTCTTTCAGTGAACTGAGACAGGTATGACGGTCCAACTGGCCCTTTTCTACACTATAAAATTCAGAAGGAAAACAAACTGGACCGTAAAACATCCATTTCTAAACAAGCAGCAATTTCTTGGAGTTACGTACTTTGCCTGGACAGTATCTGAAGTGCATTTAACATGATATTGGGTCAGACAATACATTGCCCATCTGAAAGATGGACTGAGTTCTAACATATGGTTTCCAACACTTGGCAACACTAATAGGAACATGTAATGGATATGCTCATCTCAACTCTTTGGGTTCTTTCATGGCCTAATCAGGAATTTTGATTGGATTGCTAGAGATCAGGGATAAAAGGTTAGTTTTTGAACTTTAACTTAATGTGAGTCTAGTGAAGCAGGAGTGTCCTTCCTCCACAGGACTACTGTGAGTCACTGCCAACCAAAACTTGTCGTCTTCTTGCTCCTGTGCGTTTTCTCAGGACCTACTTTTGGGGTGCTGTCAACATCAAAACTGGGCAAACATGGTGTTCTGAAGTGAGGTGAGCTGCATCAAGATACTCAATTCAAATCGTGCAGCTCACTAGAATTATGTTGATTATACCTAAGCCCGATTTTCAGCAGAGCCTTGGGACCTAATTTCACTCTGAATGTATTGACAATTATGTGGCTGAACATAGTCTGAAACCAATGTTGCCTCCTGTGAATTCAAACAAGAGATGGAGGTATTTGAAATAAAACCAAATGCTGGAGTTTGGAACAGGAAATGTGAAACAGATTTGAAACTCTAACTTGATGTGTAGCAGACTACAGAATGCTTGGTGAAGGCATCCCCTCATCAAATTGAACCATCCAGTGATTCCTGACTAAAGGAGAATGGGCACAATGACAGTCATGTGGCCAATCTGCATGCTATTTGCTGTAGTGATCCCACGAATGATTTCTTTTAAAATGCATTATGCAACAATGTTATTCTAAAATAACTTGAACTGCTAAAAAGTCTGAACATGACACAGGTTCTCATTCTACGTTTCAAGGTAGGAATGACAACCTGTCCTAACCTGATATTCTTTCACTTTGCTGCTCCTTCTTCCTCCAAAAAGCTCAGTCATATTAAAATATAATATTGACAGACATGAAAACAGAGACCAAGGAGAATCGCATTATAGCAAATCGAACCACAAAAGTGAATTAGAAATGGAGGTGGTCAATGTTATGGAGGTGAAAGTAAGCTCCGTTGTTATTGGAGCAGAAGTGAGATTTGAAATTTATTTATTGGGCTTATAAAAAGATTCTTGAATTGAGGGGAAAGATGTGCAGATCTGGTAGAAATCAAGCACAGAGTAGATTCTATTGCTCTTTTGCAGCAGGAGAAAGTTTAGTTTATTCATCATTTAATGTCAGACAGATTAGGAAGTGCCTTTCAGAGGAGTCCTTTGTAAGCTACAAGCCATCCAATCAAGAGGGCCCTAACCAACAAGGGGCCACCATGTTTGACTGGTGACTTTTCAATATGACATACAGCTTCTCATGATCCTATTTAAGCCTATTTAAGGGCTTTCATTGGCCTTTGGCCAGAAAGAATAAACTCTCTTCCCTGACCCTCACTTAGCTGGGAAGACGATTGGCATTCCACCTCCTGCATCTCAATTCTACAAACCTCCTTCCAACCTCCACGCCACCTCCCATCCTGATAAATGCTACCCATTGTGCACATCTACTATAACAAACTAAGACATGCAAAAAAGGTAGGTAAGCTAACAGGCTAAATAGTCCTAAATAAAACCTGAAAATGCTGGAGGACTTGCCAGTGTCTGTAAAGGAAGAACACAGTTAACATTTTGAGTCCAGTATGACTTTTCTTTAGAATTCTAAATTCCACCACATGCATATTTTGCTTTGTGGCTAAATGGTCTTGGTACTGGATGTTTTGCATCCCATGTCAAATAATTCCAAAAGGAATTGTCATCCACCTCTAAAACTTTGCCTAAAATCAAGGATAAAGCTATACCCCACTGTCAATTAAACTAGCATCCCTTTAAGATAAATCTTCTTTCAAAGCCGTACAACACACACATTTTTAGTAGATACAGAAACTTGTTATTTGTATGGTGCTTCCTATAGCCTCAAGATATCCCAAAGCATTCTACATCCAATTAAGTACTTTTGAGATGTAATCCCTGCTGAAATATAGAAAATTCAGCAGTCAATTTATGCAGAATTTGTGTACAAATGGCAATGTGACAATGACGAGATAGCCTATTTTTGTAACTTTGGTTGAGGGATACATATTGGCCAGAACATAGGTTTGAACTTTCTTTCTATTCTGTGACCTAGTTTCATGAAATCTTTAACCTCCACCTAAGCGGAATTGATACATCATTTTATCAGATAGACAGCACTTCTGACAGTGCGGCACCATTGTAGCACTGTGCTGGAATGTCAGCTGAGATCTTGTGCTTAAGTATTTGGCCTATCTCCAATATTAGAAAGGCATTGTCAAGTTTCTAAACGTTAAGAAAGAGTAAACTCTGTATCATGAACTGCAATGTAATAATTTACTTGAAAGCAGAACTAAACTCCCATAGAAATCAATAGGGAAGAATATCAGTTTTTCAAAGACTATTTATTTAACGAATTATACACATAACAGGTATAAAGGTAAGTGGAGTAGACTGTGCTGGATTTAAACCAAATCTGGAGACACATTCCTGAGGGGCTCTTGGACTCTCAAGGGTAATAGGTTTAGTTTAGTGATACTGATTTCATTACTAGAGAATGAAACATGTGTCTATTTTATCACAAGATAGCAGTGCGCAAGGGAAAACTGTCCTGTCAAGGCAACCAAGGCTGCTGTTATTGCTTTCATTCAGATTTCGCAAAGTGCTGAAAATAACTTTTGTTTCCTATGATTATTTTAATCCATAATATTGTGCTACATAAGCAGATGATCAATGAGTACATGCATGCTGATATATGCTCCAATTCTTTCATTAAAAAAAAATGCACAATAGTGCATTCTATCCCCATCTCACAGCCAAGGAAGCTTTTTTATTTCTCATTTTTCTTATTAGAGCAAGAACACTGGAAATCAAGAAAAATGCCAGAAGAGTTGGAGAACCTCTTTGGAAAGCTTTCTTTAAAAAAGTTATCCTTTTTCATATACACCAACTGATGTTGACAATAAAGGATATTCTATTCTATTCTAATGTGGATCGTGATGATAGACAGTAAACTAAAAATGATCAAACATCTATGAAAATGCCACTTTGTTAAACCCATTGATGTACAAAATTAGTGTAGGAATAACAGTTCAATGGCTTGCATTCACACAAAGGCTCTAAGGTATGAAACATCCAAAACTTCACAATAGTGTAATCAAACAAATTATCAACAAGACAAGAAGGAGTTTATAAAACATAGGAACATGAGTAGGCCATTTATCCCCTAGAAACATTTTGTCATTCAATGATTGGTCAGTGATCTATCTTCACTTATCAGCCATTCCACGGTATCCTTTAATACCTTTGGTTAACAAAAAAATATCAATAGCGGATTTAAAATAAACATTTGATCTAACATCAATTGCTATTTGCAGAAGAGAGTCTCAAAATTCTAACAGATTTTGTGTAGTATTGTTTTCCCAGTGTGCTCCTCAAAGGTCTGGCTGTAATTTTCTAATAATGAAACTATGCCTCCTAATTTACCAACCAACAGAAATAAAGTCCCTCTTCTACTCCATCTGTGCCCCTTAGAAACACTTTAAACTTTTATCAACTCACTAGTTTGCATCCCTTGTTCTTTATTGCCATCAGTATTTGGCAGGATCATCATTACTAAATTTAATAAGGACTAGCCCCTTCTTGGTTCTGGGACATTATGTTTCAGAAAACCATCCTATGCACAATTAAGAACCTTCTGACATTAGGACAGATGATTAAAAGATTTTAACAAATGTTATAAAGGAAGGCAGAGAGATGGAGTTGTGAAAAGCCTTAGGGAGGGAATTCCAGAGATTACGGCAGCCCATGTCTTGGTTGCCAAATGTAGTATAAATGAAGTGGGGGGGTGCATGTGAGTCAGAGTTGGAGGAAGATAGTTGTTGGAGAGTTGTATATGCTTTAGCTTGTGCTTTAAGACAATACTGTTATCTGTACGTCTGTACATAGTGTTTAGAGTATCTAGGGGTGTGGTTATCTGCACATACTCTGCTAGCTCCTTATCCCAAGTAAGTCTCTTCAACTCCTCATGTGCTATAGCACCCCTTTATTGATGTCTGTACAAAGTAAGTTATCAAATATAGCTCTTTGATGTATTGACTAAGACCAACGCATACTAATTCTAGACTGGTGTTTTGTCTCTTAGTGATGTCAGAATCATGTGATCAGTTACATCATCATGATTTACATGAACAACATAATACCACATCTCCCCCAAATTTCTCTCAACTGGTCAAAATTATTCCAGTAGTTTATTCCTACTTACTTACATAGTCTTTGTAATCATTGCTATTATTAATATCATCGTCACTGTTCATACTATAAACACCACCTTGCATCTTCCCTCCCCGCCAGTCCACCCTCAAAGTCTGACTCTCACAGGTCAGGATGATTTGGAAAACTCAATGGACATCCCAATCTGGTTTACTTCAGTTCAACACCATGGTGATGGTTTTACACCCCGTCTGAAATTGTGGTTCCATATCTGATGTTGTATAGGTATGGCAGCTTCACGTCTTATGTTAATCATACTCAGTCCCACTCCTTGGCTTGAGTAAAAGCAATGCCTTCCTGTTCATACTGCATATTCCTTAAGGTGTTCCAATAATAAAAAAATCTCAGCTGTTCTGTTTCTCTGATATTTGTGGCTCCTGACTTTCTGTTGGCTTGAGGTTTATTTCTAAAACTGGGCTGTTTTAACCTCCTCCTTATTAACAATTCTGCGTGTCTGAGTATTTATTATTCACTAGTGTTGATCTGTAACTGACTAGAGCTATTTCCTAATCTAGATTTATATGCAACAGTTAACTGCTCTTTATGCCTCTCTGCGCAACTGAGAATGGAATAGGGAACTTGTCATCTCATTGATGCCTGCCTCCAAAGACAACTTTCTGAAATCCTTGATTTTGAATTGAGGTTCATTTTCCAATATTATTCAGGAATATTGGGCAGCACAGTGGCTCAGTGGTTAGCACTGCTGCCTCACAGCATCAGGGACTTGGGTTCGATCTCAACCTCAGGCGACTGTGTGGAGTTTGCACATTCTCGCTGCGTCTGTGTGGGTTTCAGCTGGATACTCCGGTTTCCCCCCACAGTCCAAAGATGTGTAAGTCAGGTGGATTGGCCATACTAAATTGCCCATAGTGTTCAGGAAAATGCAGGGTTGCAGGGATAGGGTAGGGAATGGGTCTGGGTGGGATGCTGTTTGGAGGGTTGGTGTGGAATAGAAGGGCAAAATGGCCTGCTTCTGCACTGTAGAGATGGGATTCTATGATTCTATGAAAATCATGTATTGCAAAGATCCTTTCTTGTGCTCTGATCACTGAGTCTGCTATGGTAGGTTTATTTTTTTCATTCATGAGATTTGGGCATCACTCACTTGGCCAGCATTTATTGCCCATCATAATTGCCCAGAGGGGAGTTAATAGTCAACCACATTGCTGTGGGTCACATGTAGGCCAAACCAGCTAAAAATGGCAGATTTCCTTCCCTAAAGAGCATTATTGAACCAGATTGGACTTTCCTGACAATCAGTAATGGCTTCATGGTCATCATTATCATCTTAATTTCAGAATATTATTGAATTCAAATTTCACAAAATGCCATGGCAGGATTTGAACCCTAGAACATTACCTGCATCTCTGGATTGATAATCTAGTGATAATACTACTAGGCCATCACTTACCACGAATGAAGTCTTAACATTTCAATTCATCTTGAATAATAGTCAACTAGGACTAAATACAACTTGCCTTTAATATTGAATAAATTTGTTGCGAGCCTTTCCCACGGTATCTCCAAACAATCTTGATGAAATCATTGTCTCTGTAGACACTTGGTTGTGTATTTGACATGATGAAACATAATATACTCCTTTGTGCAGTTTGAAATGCCTGACCACTACAGTGACTGTTACATTCTTGTTCTGCACTTCATGATATCTAGATGTTCCCATGGAGTTTTTGTAGGATTTCTCTTTGCATTGACTTTGATATAATCATTATCATTGACTATTGTCAAGTGTTGCTTTTGCCTGTGGTATCTTTTCACCACATGGTCTACTGGACTATATTTCAACCATCCTTGCAGACAGATTTGTCTGGCCTTTGTGCATTACTTTGATAATTTTTGTGCTGCACAAATTTGTCTTAGTTTTTCCTCAGTTACCAGTAAAGTGTTAATTACAGCGGAGGATAAGACTTTCACACTTTTTTCTGCTCAATGCACTGTTGCTCTCATGAGTTTCACTGCTATTACTTGCATCTTACTTGGAACATAGGTAATATCACAATCATGTCTAATCAGCCTAAACATGAATCCTTAAATGTGTAGAGGTATTTTTAAATTTTGTTTGATAACAACAATGTCCCCAAAGGCTTGAGGTCCATCTTGACTAGGAATTTCAAATATATGTGATATTGTGAACATTTCACATTTGCTGCAGTTGTTAACATTTCCTTCTTTTGGTGTGGAACTTTGTTCAGTTTCCACCAAAATTCTTGGCATAAAATAGGCCACTCTTCATATTCCCTCAGTCTGCACTTGAATAAGGACTATTTCTCATCCTGTGGAGGTTACACTTGTGGCTACTATAATGAATAGGTCTATATTACATATTGAACAACAAAAATATGATATTATTAACATAAGCTTTTCTTTAAGCCTTTCAAACTCTGCAATCTGTTCCTGTCTCAGATACATTGCTGGCCTTTAATCAAAAGCTTTGATATAGTTGAGTAAGACCTAATTTGCATTGTACATAACTTATGTCATTCAGCATCAGAAATTCACAGATGGCTGTTGTCTTCCTTGAATCCACCTTCTTACGCCTTGTTCTTGTTAATGCACCCTAAAAATGTAATTGTCATTCTGGAGAATTGGCATTGCTCACTAATATAATGCTTGCATTTTGTAGTGCCTTCAACACATTCCTGAACCTTTAATTATATTCCTTGTTTGTTTTATTATGCATTAGGATGTCATCCATATAGCGAATGGTTCCCTGTTTCTCTTCCAGGATTCTCATTCTTTTTTGGAAAATCTCTTGTAAGAGGAGATTCCAAGTTCTACATGGTGGAAGGAATAATGCATGCATGGTGTAATAAATACAGTCAGCAATCTTGATTCTTATTCTAAGGGCATCTGCCAAAAACCTACTGTTGGTATCCAGCTTTCTGAAAAACATGTATGTTGCCAGTTTGCCAAACTACTGTTGACAGACAAATAGAATTGATTTATGGTGTTACTCCTTTTTTAAATGGAGTGAGATCCACACACAATCTGAGTTCTCGATTTGTCTTGAAAACAATTATTAGGCTGGAACTCCCTTAACCATCCATTCCCCTACTGATCAAGAGTCTATCTCAGTCTTAATTATATGCAAGGACAGCTACTCCTACGGCTCTCTGTGGCAAGCAAGTGCATAGTGTTGGTCATTGGTGATATGACCCCTCTTTCCATCATGCTGTTTAACAGTTTTTACCAAAGGGTGAGGAATTTTCCTAGGAGTGTACAAGCAGTTCAGTTTAGCATCTACTTGCAGGGTAACATGTTGGTCCTGCTTCAATGGGCTTGAACTTTTGAAGAGCTTTGGAAATTTTTGCTGGAATTCTTTCCTGTCTTCATTCTGATGTACTGTATCCATTTAATTTAAGAGAGACCTAGATATATACATTCACTTCCGCTTAATACTAAGGTACATGATTACTCCATATATATAGTATATCACTGTCGTTTCATATTCTGACTCAGCTTCACTGAGATTTTTCTTCTCACCTTAATATTTGTGCCTCCTGAGCTTGGAACTGGTCAGACCCTCACAAATGTCAGCCATGGCAAAGATGTCTACGAGATTGGAAATAGCTGTCTTGTTGTTTCAGGTATCTGCACCTTCTAGTTAATATTCCAGAAACATTTTTGACTTTCTTTGTTCTCCCCTAGGAATGTTATCTTCACTTTTTAAGATGGTAAGACCATAAGTAATAGGAACAGTAGACCATTCAGCGCTTCGAGCCTGCTGTGCTATTCAATAGGATCGTGGCAATCTGACGTCCCTCACATCCACTTTCCAGCATTTTCCTCATAACCCTTGATTTGCCTAAGAATCAAGAATTTATCTATCTCAGCCTTAAATATCTACAAGGACTCTATCCCTACAGCTCTCTGTGGAAAGGAGTTCCAAAGACTCACAAACCTCTGAGAAAAGAGATTCCTCATCATCTCAGTCTTAAATTAGCACCCTATGCCCTCTTGTCCTAGTCCATGAGGGGAAATATCATCTCAGCATTTACCCCATCAAGCCCCTTAAGAATTCTATATGTTTAAATGAGTTAGAGCCATAAAGCCATAGAGAGATGTACAGCATGGAAACAGACGCTTTGGTCCAACTCGTCCATACCAACGGGATTTACTAAATTAATCTAATCCCATTTGCCAGCATTTGGCCCATATCCCTCTAAACCCTTTCTATTCATGTACCCATCCAGATGCCTTTTAAATGTTGTTATTGTTAGCCTCCACCACCTCGTCTGGCATGTTTTCACATCTCATTCTTCTAAACTCCAGTGAGTAGAGTCTCAACTTGTTTAACCTTTGCTCATAAGACAATCTCCCCAGTCAAGGGATATGAGGCGAAGTATTTATTCTATGTCTGTGTTCACTTTGGCCTCTATCTGCCTTTTAACATATTTAAAGAAGTCCCCACTGTCTGTTTTACATTACTTACATAGTTTATTTACTTTTTTCTGGTCTCTTCATTGTGTTTTAAAACTTTCTCAATCTCTTGCTTACCACTAATGTTTGCCACATTGTTTTTTACTTTCAATTTGACACTATCCTTAACTTTCCTGGTTAACGACAATCATTCTTTTTTTGTAATCATTCCTGGGATGTGGGCATCGCTGGCTGGTCATCATTTATTCTCCATTTGTAATTGTCCTTGAGAAGGTGGTTATGAGTTGCCTTCTTGAACCACTGCAGTCGATGTGCTTGATCCTCACTGGGATACACGTTTGCTGTGACACACAATTTTTTTTTAGATATATGCCATTTTTCCTCAACCATTTTTGCTGCAAATCTCTTTTCCCAGTCCATTCCACCCAGCTTTGCCTTCATTCCTTTGTCATTGCCCTTATTTAAGCTTAGTATAATTGTTTGAAACCCAAGGCCCTCCCTCTACGTTCTACCACATTGTGGTCATTGTTTCCTAGGGAGTCTTTTACTGTGAGGTAATTTATTAAACTTGTCTTATTTTACATGATCAGATCCAAAATAGCCAGATCTCTGGTTTAGGCCATAGAATAATGTTCTCAGAAACTGTCTGTGGCTACCTTTGCCAATTTGATTTTTCCAATCTACATGGAGATTCAAGCCACACATGACTAATTCATTGTCTTTGTTGGAGACCACATTATCTCCTGTTTTATTCTATGTTCTGCTGATCAGCTATATTTAGTCAGGAAACATATCGTTTAACCCCACCTGTGTTTTCTTTCCCTTGTTATTTCTTACTTTCAGCCATGTGGACTCGGTATCATCCAATCCTAGATCATTTCTTGACATTGTACTTATTCCATCTTGAATTAACAAAGCTCCTCTTTCATCCTTCCTGAGCTGTCAGTCCTTTTAAAATGCCACATACCCTTGAAGATATAGTTCCCAGCTTTAATTTCCTTTTAACCATGTCTCTGTAATAGATTTAAGATCACATACGTTAACTCTGATTGTCTTTCACTCATTTTGTTTCAAATACTTTACAGATTTAAGACCAGAGCCATTAATTTTGCCATTTTACCATTTTTCTCCCTGTTGGCCCTATCTGCTGCATTTCTTTTTATTATACTTGCACACTTTGCCCCTTTCTGTGGCTGCTCCAGGTGTCATTACAAAATTGTTGCCCTTTAATTCTTGCCATATCCTCTTGTTGTGTAAACCCTCATATCCCTTCACAAGAACCTACTCCCCACATTACACATTAGTTCTCTCCCAATATTGTTATCTCATCCCTAAAAGCTTTACATCTAAATACAGTAATGTGGATTTCAAATGAACAGATAAAATGTTAATAGTGAAAAATATGCTTTACCTTTCAATTGTTCCATTTAATTAAAAAGAAATGTCAAAATTGCATTTCCTTATCTGTGATGGTAGTTGACCAAATACAATGAGACATAGAAATATACAAAATAGGAGCAGAAGTAGGCCAATTCAAGCCTGCTCTGCCATTCAATTTGATCAGGGCTGATCAACTAATTCTAACCCAGTTCCTGCTTTCTCCACATACCTATTGATCCCTTTAGCTAAATAATTCTGTCTAACTTCTTTTTGAAAACATTTAATATTTTGGCCTCAACCATTTTCTGAGGCAGTAAATTCCACAGGCTTACCATTCTCTGGGAGAAAACAATTCTCTTCATCTCAGTCCTAAATGGTCTACCCCTTATCTTTAGACTATGGTCTCGTTCTCGACTCTCTGGTCATTGGGAATATCCCTCTTGTGTTTACCCTGTCTAAACCTGTTAGAATTTTATAGGTTTCTGTGAGATCCAGCCCCTCAATCTTCTAAACTCTAGTGAATACAGTGCAAACTGATCTCTTCCTAGTCAATCCTGCCATATCAGGGGTCACCCCTTCCATAGTGAGAACATCCTTTCTCAGATGAGGAGACCAAATCAACATACAATACTTCAGGTGGGGTCTCAGCAAGACCTTGCACAATTGCAGCAAGACTTTCCTGTTTCTGTACTTGAATCCTTTTCTTATGAAGACCAACATACCACATGCCTTATGCAGCTACTTCTTATGCACCTTATGCACTTATGTATTTAATTTCAGCAAATGGTGTAAAAAGATACCCAGGTTTTGTTGCACTCCCCCTTTCCCATTCTATTGCCATTCAGATAATAATCCTGTTTTTGCTGCCATAATCTCACATTTATCCACATTATACCACTACACTAGTCTGATCCGTTATTTTCAAGAACCCTGTTTTTCATTTCATGATTTAATATTAATTTGCTAACTCACATTAAGGCAGCTGTAACACAAAGGTTTATGCCCATCTAAGTGACCAATGTACAATTGACATCAATCTATATTAATTATTCCAATATGATAGTGAGGCCTCCAGACTATGTTAACAATTTGGGGAAAATGTGTGCCAAGAAAACTTCATTCGGAAAATAACTAGCAAAGGTCAAAGACAAACCTATCAGCAATTCTTTCATTTCAACAACTTCCAACGACTGCTGAAGTATTTCAATTAATAATATTAAAGGAGTGCAGTTCTGCATTCAGCAAAAGTACATAGAATAAGTTTGAGCAAGAATCTAAAGCTTTGCATGCTGTCTAATTTTTGTTAATTTTTGTTCATAACAATAAAATAATGAATGTCACATGTCCCTAGTTGCCCTTCAGAAAGTGGTGGTACGATGCAGTCCGTGTGCTGTAAGTAGACCCACAATGCCCTTAGGGAGGGAATTCCAGGTTTTTGATCTAATGAACTTCAAGGTAACATTTCATAGGTTTCTTTACTTAACCATTCGTGACTTCTGTTTATTTAATGCATCCTTACTAGCAAATGCAATTCATTTGTATTACCATGGTTCCAATTAAGAAAGGAAAGCACTAGGAAGCAGCAATGAAAAGTACCTGCTTGTTAACACCAACTTACCTACATTAAACAAGTAAACTTTCTTCATTATTACAAAATTCAGCCCCAATGACTCATTGTTTTACTCCCCCTCACCGATTTACCACCTTTATTACAGCATTTTATTTAGCATTATAAGCACACTCTAATCAATCTTTTAAATCTTAATGTAACACATTCATAAGTACAATAAATTTCAAGAACACATATGTTTTAAATATTCATTCCAACAGACAATGTCTAGTCCAATTATTAATCTGGCACTTAGAAAATTTGTATGCGAATCAAATAAATGATTGACAATATTAAACATGCAAAGTGAAAGTCCAGATGAAAAATAGAGTTTCAAATAAGCAGTCTTAGATAAAGCTTCATCAGTGATGCTCACTATGAAGTGTTCATATGTGACAAGGAAAAATTTGTTTTACAAGGTATTTTGCACTACTGTCTTAGAACATTCTTTTGCCTAAGGTTAACACAGAATACATTGTTTTACATTTTTGTTTCAAATATATATTTTATGTAATTTTGCCGAATGCAGAACTGCATTTCTTTAATATTATTAATCAAAATACTTCAGCATTTATTGAGTGTGTCATCAAGTATGAAGTACTGTAGGTTCTGATTTAACATTGCCCCATTTAAAGTTACTTAGCTCTAATGTTGTGTAGTTAATAGGCCCTGTAATCTTGTTGAGTGTTAAAAGATTCAATTCAACACTGTTTCCCCTTGTGACCTTCCCTGTTCCATAGTTCTCTGACTTGTGGTCTCTGCGCATACCTTCTCTGTGACAATGCAGCCTCTCCCCAAACTTTCCCCACACCTCGCAGTCTCTCCTGATTACAATGATCCCAGGACTTCAGCAGCATCACTAGAACTTTAAAAGAATTATTGGCACTGAAGGAGAGAGTTTCAGCAAATGACAAAGTTAACTGAATGACTAGCTATGAGAAAATCTAATGGTATTTCAGAAGAAAGGGACCATGATACTTAACAAATTCTGTGTAAGTAGAAAGTTACAGTTTGTTTTATACCTTTTATTTAAGTTATAAAGTTGTTTGAGATCACAATGTAAGAATTTAACAATGTAAATTGTTTCAACTACATAGTACAATATTTCAACCTTTTCTTTCTTAAAAGGAATGACCTACAAAACCTAACTCCAGTTTTTACATTGATTTTGATGGGAACCTATGTTTTGCTTAAAGTCATGACTGTCAGAAATGTATCCACAACTTTAAGTGAGAACTTACAGGTAAAATATTATTCCATCTGTGCAAGTAAAGATGACCACCCTAAATCTTATGTTGTTGCATGATTCAGATGAAGTAGAATGAGAGGAGACATGTGTTGAGCATAAACACGAATATAGACAAGTGGTCTGTTTCTTTACTGTCAATTTTATATTATTTTACATTATTTACAGCAGGTAGTAGATGCTTGGACCTGCAACAGTTAGTACTTTCATTTTGCATTTCCATACTTCATCACAAGCCTCACAAGGTGTGCAACTGCTTTGTACATAAATATGTCATCATTCTTAGTGAAGTGCAGTTGCCGACAATTGTGTTTGATAACATTTAATGGAAATCTGTGGCTGATATCGTTATTTGGATTAATAAAAAGACTGCAGCACTGGACAGATATCAGACACACATGACTCCCAAAATCTCATATGAGCAGAGATTTTGCAGCATATGCAGAGGCAGAAACAAAAGAAGAGAGAAAGGGAAAGAAGGATAGTTGTCAGCAGCAAGTTTATCATGATATTCTATTTCCCTTCCTCGTTTCTATGTCATACTTTATACTATATGTGAACAAATCAAGCACAGCAAAACAGAATATATGAGCAAACCAGACATGAAAATTGTAGGAAAACAACAAAATCTAGGGCCCTCTGTGTCAGCATTTTATAAAATAAACATAAACCAGTTTAGTTTGGGATTATGGTCAGCATGGACTTGTTGGACCTATGGGTCTGTTTCCATGTTGTATGACGTTATGACTCCATAACATGCTTTGACAGTAACTCTGTCTCTCTCTCTCTCTCTTTGCTGGAATATCCATCCACAGAACATGGGGTAATGGGCCATATTGAGTACACTGGGTGACACATAAATATGTGGGCATGAGGAATTAGGGATATGAGAAGCAAGAGGTTGGAGGTAAAGGGATATATTTCCTCAATTGAAGAGTTTAGATTAGGTTGATCATTGCTGTTAAAAATCCAGAGAAAACCATACTTGTTTTGGGAAGACGATGTACACTCTCCATGCAGTGGGCAAATATAGTATTCAAGATAGATCTTCCACACGAGGCTGTTATGAATATCTCTGGGAATAAGAAATGGACTATCTTCAATTTCCCTTCAAGAGGCTGTTTGTCTTCCAACGAATCCTTTTACAGGTATTGAGCACCTTCCTCCTTCAAGGGCTTTGTGCAGAGGCCAATTTGTTAGGCAAACATTTGCTATGAGCTTTAAGTTCCTAACTGAGCTGTAAAGCACAGCCTTCCCAGTTTTATCATATCATCTGAGCTGCAATTTCAACATTCCTGGAGATCTGGGTTCACTTTCCATATAAAAGATAAACCTATGTTGTGCGTAAGAATATTTTCTTCTGCTTCAGAAGCTCTGTTTAAATGAATCCATACACAAAAATAAAATTATTCGCGATTTCTAAAGCCAACAAGTGGGCACTGCAACAAATTAAAAATTTGCTGGAGAAATTCAGCAGGTCTGGCAGGAACTGTAGAGAGAAAGCAGAGTCAACATTTTAAGACCAGTGACCCTTCTTCAAAACTGAAAGCAGCTAGGAAAAAGGTGGTACTTATGCCAAAGATAGGGTGAAGAGAGGAAGGAGTAAGTGAATAGGCAGATCTAGCAACCTTGTACACGTTGTCAGTGGAAGCAAGACATTTCTCCCACTATATTGCAGATTTGATTGGCATATTGTGCAAGAAGTAGATCATCGGCCTTTTAATCTGATGATTCGATCTTTCTGTACCTGTAAGGGTGCAATTTTCTTCTCTGATATATTGATAGAGCTCAATGAAGAAAGTTGGGGGGAGCTACATACCAAGTAAAATCACCATAATTCCAGAGGCGCAGAGGCCTGCTCTCTCACTATGGAGAGTGGTGGTTTAACCTGAGTGTCACCATGCCTCAGGTGAGGGGAGATTTGAGGAGGAGAGACTTTCATAGTAACCTCAGCTGGTGCAGGAACTGAACCCATGCTTTTGGCATCATTCTGTATCGCAAACCAGCCAATCCAACCAACTGGATTAACCAAGCCCCAGTATACATAATGACATTCACTCAAACATGAAAGACTGCAGACAAATACATAAATGCATGCACACAAAAATAGAAATACACGTGAAAATTGAGAAACAAAAATGACAAATTCAAACTGAGATCTACACAAACAAACTCAGGCACACTGAAACATGACGTCATGAGCAGAAATAGTACATTAGCCTGATTACCAAAGGAAAAGGTATTATTTCAGCCATATTTTATACAGATGCTTAATCAAGCAAAGATCATTGGATAACAATAAAATGTGACCACACAAGCTATGTTTGCCTCCAAGAATTCTGAAACTATTTGCTGATCCCTATTGCATTCTGTGGCTATGATCAATTGGTGTAGTGCTGAGTGACGATCTTTCTAGGTTTTTTTCCTGGTCTGTATAACACAGTTCCAAGACATACACTGCATCATTCATTGAATCACAGGTATTGTGCTGAACTACATTCATAAAATATAACAGACATGATGTGATAACAGACTACTATCTGTGATAACAGAACATTTGTTTTTCCTTTTGCATTTGTGTATTGTCTACAAACCTGTTGTTTCAAACTTTTATGCAAAACAACAACAAGTTCCTCTTCTCAATCATAAATATACAATGCAATATTTTTTTCTTCATCAGTTCAACTAACATCACAATAACATTTTGAGAAAGTATCTTATTCTAAAGCAAACTGATTACCAAATGGTAGTGTGAAAATTTATCAAACAACTTGTTAAAAATAAATTTACAGGAGCAGCAGAATCTCACTGCTTTATTTAATTGCATAACATGTATTAAATTTTAGATGAGTACAATGAAACCTGACCTAGTCTAGGCTTGTTCTGATAGTTTAAACACAACATGGGGGTGAATAGCACATTTACTGCATTTTTAAATATCCACTTATCTTCTACATGTACCAGCAAAAACTTCACAATTATTTGGAACAGTTCTTTTAATATAAATTACCATACCCGTATTTAAATGATTACTATTCTCCATCAAAAGACCTTAATTAAAATGCATGAATTGTAAACCATTTATGTATTGACTCCTCAAAAGGTCTCTGAAATTTTTATTTTCTGTTTATTTAGAAGATGGTCCCAGAAACCTGAATAAATAAGAAATTGAAGAGAATTGTTTGCAATCCACAGGGAAAGAAATAATTGTAATTAAAAGGATAGTTTTAAAATTGTGTAATTAAAGTATTATTTCTCTGGCACAGAAAGTTTAATTCAGTGATTGCTCTGATTATTATATTTGACACAATTTTAAAGCTTAAATTAAAGGGAACATATTCTTATTTTTTTCAACCAAATTTGCAGTGCTTGGGCAGTTCCACAGAATTGAAGCCTGTAGGATACAGAGATAGTAGGAACTGCAGATGCTGGAGAATCTGAGATAACAAGGTGTAGAACTGGATGAACACAGCAGGCCAAGCAGCATCAGAGGAGCAGGAAGGCCGACGTTTCGGGCCTAGACCCTTCTTCAGAAAAT